>NW_026712409.1:18411036-18541036 GCF_030504385.1 Musca domestica | reverse complement strand
TATTCGAAACTTTGACCCTTTGTCGGGGAGGTACCAGAAGAAATGATCCAATCTGTAACATCCTTATGACAGATCTTGTGTCGATGGAAATATTGAGATTTGCCAAGATCTTGTGTTGATGAAAATACTGAGATGTGCGAAGTCTGAATGGAATCCGATGTTAATTTCGTGTTTTATGAGCTTCACGAATATTCAAAATTTCGACCCTTTGTGGAGGAGGTACCAGAAGGAGTGGACCCATATATTCCATCTTCACACCAGACCTTGGGTCAATCAAAATATTGGGATATGTGTAATTTGAAGAGGATCGGATGATTATTTCGGATTTTATAATCGTTTTGGTTATTCAGAATTTTAACCTTTCTTTGGGGGAGGTACCAGAAGGAATGGTCCGATCTCTACTATCTTTATAACAGGTCTTGTGTTGATGAAACCACTGAGATGTGCCAAGTCTGAATGGAATTCGATGTTAATTTCGTGTTTTATGAGCTTCGCGAATATTCTAAATTTTGGAACCATTGTGGAGGAGGTACCAGAAGCAATGGACCGATATACTCCAACTTTACACCAGATATTGAGTTAATAAAAATATTCGGATATGTGTAATTTGAAGATAATCGGACTCATACATGACATTTTATAAGAGTTATAATAATTCAAAATTTTGACCCTTTGTGGGGGAGGTACTTGATCGAGTGGACCAATATTGTCCATTATCTCACCTGACTTAGCACTGATGGTAATATTAGGATTTGCTAAGTTGGAGCAAAATCGGATTATCCATTCTCTTTCTGTGCAGTAAATTATTTTCTTTGAAAATGTTGACATTTTGTGGGGGAGGTACCAGAAGGAGTTGACCGATATTGCCCATCCCCGGAATTCGATCTAAGTTTGAAAATAATATTACGATGTACCAAGTTTGGGTAAAATTGGATACTTCCTTCAAGAGTTATCGTTCACACTTGCCAGCCAGGCAGGCAGACAGACGGATGGACGGACGGAATTCGCTAGATCGACTCCAAATGTCCGGAAACGGATTTAGTCCAAAGAGACCTATGGTCTAAAACCGTAATGTCCATGGGGCATTTTTTGGCTGTATCAAATGATATATACCCTCTGCAGCCCTATGGCTGAGGGTATAATCATACATGTCGTCGAATTAATATGATTTTTAGAATGAATTCAATTTTTCTGATTAGACTCTCAAACATATCTTCTATAAATGCGATAATACGGAATGGGAAGTTATTTGAAATTCCATTTTTATGCTGGTGTTTTTTTTTTAATTTTCTTCTTTTCTTCCTCGAATAATTTATTGGAATTTGCATTAAAGCGGTCTAACACGAGCCATTTATTCAAATAGCCTAATTCAGTGTGTGGTTTATTTTTTTGCCAACATTTATTTGGACTTTGTCCCACCTAAAAATGTATCTCTTTTTTTTGGTTAAGATGATTTTTTGTATTTCACAAGAAAAAGACACGGACTTTGATCTCCCCTCCCAAAAAAAAAATACTTTGTCTGCTGGCGTTTTATTTATTTTTTGTTAAAAGATAATTTTTAGTAGCTCTTTCAAACAAACAAAAACAAAAAAACGCAATTCCACAGAAATGTTTGCATATCAAATCAAAAATAAAAAATTATAATCTTCATTTTTTTAACGCCTTTCTATCAAAAATCTTGGAATTGGTATTTGGGTTCCAGAACTTGCTTTAAATATAATTGTGTGGAATTTTCTTTATTTTTATTTATTTTTTTTTTTTTTTTGAAATGTATTAAATCGCTTGTTTTTTTTTTTTGTATATTTCTCTTCTTCCCTCAACCATTAAAATATTTAACTGATCAATAAAAAAAATCACCACAGACAGTTTCGTTTCTTGGCAGACATCTGAAATCAGTCATTTTTTGCGAACACAAAAAAAAATGCGCAAAAAAGAATTTCTTTTAATCGAAATTGATTTTTTATCATATCGCCTCCCAAAAAATATGGCAAGTAAAACAATTTGTTTTATTATCAAAAAAAGAAAAAAAAAATTACCAACTGTTGGTGGTCCCATGACTAATAAAAAAAAACAACTGTCTGGCCCCCATTAAGATTACAGTTATATATCTATCTATCATTCAAATGCATTTTTGATATTCCAAATAAAAAAAAGTTCGAAACGAGTTAATTTTTTTAAAGACGTAAATAAAATTCAAAGCTTAACTGAATTTTTTGTTTTGAAAGAACCAAAAAAAAAAAACAAGTTAGAAAGTATTAACGACAGATATGACCAATCAGAGACAGGTCCCAAAAAAACTAAATTTTCCATAAAAACAAGTCAAATAGTATCAGTCGGTTTTGTCGACAGATGTATACCCCCAGCCTTGAGTTTTGATTATATAAACTTTGATCCTTTATGAGGGAGGTTCCAAAGCAGTTGGCCAATATAGACCAATTCGTAGCTGACCTAAGACTGATAGAAATATTACAACATGTCATATTTAGACTATATAGACTTCTTCCTATAAAATGTTTCCTATGTGCAAATTTTTGGAAAATGTGGTGAGGTAACAGATATAGCGGACCGAATTAATCCACTTCATCTAATACAGATAAAAATATTGGTATGGCCAAAATTTAAAGGAAATCGAACATTTATAATCAATTTTATGCGAAATCATAAATTTCAATAAATTACATATTCAATTTATCGAAATTTATGATTTCGCATAAAATTGGATATAAATGTTCGATTTCCTTTAAAATTAAGCCATACCAATATTTTTATCTGTATTAGATTTCTGGCTAAGAGAAATACTAAGATATAGGACTTGATTCGCATGTTATAACAGTTATCCATATTGGAAATTGTGATCCTTTGTGGGTGAGGTACCAGAAGGGGTTGACAGATGTATATCATCTTCACAACAGATCTTGCGTTAGCAAAAATATTTGGATGTGTGAAATTTGAAGAGAGATGGATGTTTTGTCCCGCGCCTAATTTGAGCGTTTTGTTTTTCAAAAATCTTGAACCCTTTGTGGGGGAGGTACCAGAAGGAATGGCCCGATCTCTACCATCTTTATGACAGATATTGTGTTGTTGGAAATATTGAGATGTGCCAAGTCTAAATGGAATCGGATGTTAATTTTGTGTTTTATGAGGTTCGTGATTATTCAAAATTTCGACCCTTTGTGGGGAAGATACCAGAAGGAGTGGACCAATATATTCCATCTTCCCATCCAATTTTGTGTTAGTAGGAATAATGGGATGTGTGAAATTTGAAGAGAACAAGATGCTAATTTCGTATTCTATGATCGTTTTACTTATTCAAAACTTCGACAATTGGTGTGGGAGGTACCAGAAGGAATGGTCCAATCTCTACCATTTTTATGACAGATCTTGTGTTGTTGGAAATATTGATATGTGCCAAGTCTGAATGGAATCAAATGCCAATTTCGAATATTAGGAGCTTCATGGATATTCAAAATTTTAACCCTTTGGCGGGGAGGTACCAGAAGGAGTGGACCGTTATATTTCATCTCCACCGAAGATTTTGTGTTAGTAGAAATAATGGAATGTGTAAAATTTGAAGAGAACCAGATGCTAATTTCAGATTTTATAATAATTTTGGTTATTCAAAACTTTGACCCTTTGTGGGGGAGGTACCAGAAGGAATGTTCCGATCTCTTTCATCTTTATGACAGATTTTGTGTCGATGGAAATATTGAGATTTGCCAAGTCTGAATGCAATCGGATATTAATTTCGTGTTTTATGAGGTTCATGAATATTCAACATTTTGATCCTTTGTGGGGGAGGTACCAGAAGGAGTGGACCGATATATTCCATCTTCACACCAGAACTTGGGTTAATAAAAATATTACGATGTGTGTAATTTGAAAAGAACCGGATACTTATTTTGGGTTTTATGATCGTTTTGGTTATTCAAAATTTTGACCCCTTGTGGGGGAGGTACCAGAATGAGTGGTCCGATATATTCCATCTTCACTCTAGACCTTGGGTTAATAGAAATATTGTGATGTGTGAAATTGGAAGAAAATCGGACTCTTACATCACATTTTATAAGAGTTATGATCATTCCAAATGTTGACCCTTTGTGGGGCAGGTACTTGATGGAGTGGAGCGATATTGTCCATTTTCTCACCTAACCAAGAACTGATGCAAATATTAGGATTTGCAAATTTGGAATAAAATCGGATCATCCTTTCTCATCCTGTGCAGTAAATTATTTTCTTTGAAAATGTTGACATTTTGTGTGGGAGGTACCAGAAGGAGTGCAACGATATTGCCCATCTACGAACTCGATCTAAGTTTGACAATAATATTACGATGTACCAAGTTTGGATCAAATCGGATACTCCCTTCGAGAGTTATCGTGCCAACCAGCCAGATAGACACACAGACGGACGGACATTGCTAGTTCGTCTCCGAATGTCCTGAAAAGGATTTGGTCCTAGGTCCTTTGGGACCTAGGGTCTAAAACAATTATTTCTCATGAGGGACGTTTTGGCCGTATCTCTAGCCATATGGCTGAGGGTATAATAACAAGTTAGAAAGTAGCAGTCTTATTAACGACAGGCATATTACCCAAGAATATGACCAATCAGGGACGGGGTGAGAGTTACTGATAAAAAAAACTAATTTTTCGATATTGAAAGTACCAACATTTTTGAAAACAAAAGATTTCGGACGGGCGCTCTCATACGTACGCAAAATAGCACATTATATTTTAAAAACCCTCAGGTTATCACAAGAAAATCTCAAGGCTTTTATAAGATTTTTTTAAATGTTTGAAATTTGTATTTTTTAGCGGACCCTTCTAATAAACTCTATAGATCTTTTTTAAGAAGGTCAACCAATTTTCCTTAGGAAAATTAACGGATTTTCCTCGAGTTTTGTCTCTTTCAAAAATCCATTCAATTTCTTAAATCTAGAAATATTTAAACAAAATTATTTAGACAAATATTAATTTTCAATATTTTTTCTTCTCTTTTCAGTTTGTTTTTCGTCCTCTCCTAATCCACAAAGAGAGCCATACACATATTATTTTTGGTGGGTTAATTAAGCCAGCGGCACCATGGCTGAAGCCCATCAGGCCGTTGCCTTTTCATTTGCCATTACCCATGAGGGTTTTGATATCAACTACGATCAGGAGGTTTTAAATCTTATCTGGACCTCGGGTTACAGATCATGGAAGAAACGCTTGGCTAGGGCCAGGGTAAGTTGAACCATCTTACATTTCCAAAGAAAGAAAACTAATCCATTTCCTCTCTCCCCTCTCTTTTAGAACGGCATACGCAACGGCGTCTATCCCGCCCACATACACAGTCTATGGCTAATAACAGCCATAGCGCTGGGCCTGCATTTCGCCGGCTTTCAAACACCCTTTAACATAGTCAATCGCATACTAGTACACTTACCTGCAAACACAATCAATTGGCAAGTCACGGCTTGCTTTCTAGCCTCCCTAGTTATATGGTTAGGAATATGCTTCACCATGCGTTATACGCTCAAACTACTGCTTATGTACAAGGGTTGGATGTATGAATCTCGAGCGCCGGGTAGCAAGACCTCACTGCGCACCAAACTATGGGCTGGTGCAGTCAAGGTATTCTCAAGTTGGAATAAACCGGGTCTATACAGTTTTCAAGGTTCATTGCCACGTCTGACACTGCCATCGGTGAAGGATACAATGCAGCGTTATTTGCGTTCAGTACGTCCCCTATTGGATGATGAGCAATATCAGCGAATGGAACGATTGGCCAACGAGTTTGAGAGCACCATTGGCAAGAAATTGCAATGGTATTTGATTTTGAAGAGTTGGTGGTCGACAAATTACGTTTCCGATTGGTGGGAGGAATATGTTTATCTACGCGGCCGCAGTCCCCTGATGATCAACAGTA
Organism: Musca domestica; assembly: GCF_030504385.1. NCBI lineage: Eukaryota > Metazoa > Arthropoda > Insecta > Diptera > Muscidae > Musca > Musca domestica. Next base: position 18,535,132 of record NW_026712409.1, on the reverse strand, counting down.
ATTTCTATGGTACCGATGCCATTTTCATGGATTTGACCCACAATCAAGCGGCACGTGCTGCCAATATTTGCCATTTGTTGTTGAACTTCAGACGTTTAATTGAGAGACAAGAATTGCAGCCTGTGAGTAGAACAACCTCTTTTTCAATTTTTATAAAATACTAATTTGTGTATATTTTCTTTTTTCATTTAGATCATGGTCCAAGGCATTGTCCCCTTGTGCTCCTGGCAATATGAAAGAACCTTTAATACCGTTCGTGCCCCTGGCCTGGAAACCGATCGCATTGTCCACTACAAAGATTCCAATCACATTGTGGTGCTACACAAAGGCTGCTATTACAAGGTTTTGATTTACTACAAAGGACGCCTGCTGAGACCCTGTGAAATTCAAATGTAGGTTGGAGATAATTTCAGTTTTTTTTTTTCTAGATTGCAAAATCTTAAAATTAAAACCTTAGAGGTCTTCTGTAAAACGGAAGAGCTTTTTCTATAAAAATGAGACATATTGAAAATATATAGAATAGATGATTTGTCAAAGATCTTATTTAGGTTAGGAGATCCTTTAACGAACATAAATTTATATTATAGAAGACTTTTAGAGATCCAAAGAAAACCTGCTAAAAGGGTTTAATTTTTTAATAGACTTACATGAGTTATTTTTGCATTTAAAAAGACTTCTTTAAAAAAATAAGGTCATCTATTCAAGGGAAGATCAATTAATGGTCTATTATCTTCAATCAATTAGAAGAACTTTCAAATGCCCTATCTTAAGGGTTTTTATTTCCATAGAAGTTTTTTCTTTGACAAGCCTTAGAAGGTACTCTTTGATACGTCTTCTATTCCAAAAGAAAAATCAAAATCAAAAATCAAGGGCTTTACTTTCAAATGCTTTTTTTTTCCAAAGCCCTACTTTGTGTATGGAGCATTTTTATGTACTTTAAAATATTTTATATTCTAAAGAGATCTCAGAAGGGTTTCCTATTTATTCCAGGCTCTGAAAATCTTTCCTATTTATAGAAGGTCTTCAGCGTTCCTTATAAAGACTTTAAAAGGCATTGTAAAAGTGGGAAACCCTTTCCAATTACTCAAACTTATGTGGCGTTTCCACTGCACTTGATTCGCTCTCTTTTCGTTGTTTGACCCTTAACTATGAAAAAACTACTTAATTCTTCACACAAAATTTCCTGAGCGAACACTCATATTTGTACATTGTTCAAATCAAATCACTCTCAGAACAACGAAAAAATATGTCCCATCCCTAACAAATGAGAGCATTTATCGAAAAAATTAATTATGACATTTAAAAATTGAAAATAGAAAAATTTAATGAAATTTTGAAAAATTTTGGGAAGACTGAAATTTATGAATGAAAACTACAATATAGAATAGCGTATGTACATTCAAACGAAAGTAAATTTTGTTTTCTCTCTCATCCGAGGTACGCATTTTGTCCACGGGTTGAAATTGCCACAGAAAACAGGAAACAAAAGAGGCAATATTTTCAAAATGGTTGTATCAACAGAAAAAATGTTTGACAAGTGTCTCTCCAGCAGAATTTAAAAATAGAAAAATACAAAAATATGTTCAAAATGTCAACATTCACACAAAAAGTTGGAAACGTGAATGAAAATTATAAAATTAATGTTTTAATAAATCTTTGGGAGAAAAATAATCATTTCTTCTATCCATATTAGTGAGAATTTAATGTATTTTAGTATAAACTCCTATTAAAATCAACAAACAAAATTTTGAAAAAAAGGAATTATTTTACTATGAATTACGAATCGTGCCGTATGAACGGGTTAATTCGTGTACCTAATTCTGAGAGCGAACAACGTTGTTCGGTTTCCAATGGAAACATGCTATTATTTTTAAAGGGTTATTTTTATCTTTAAAAATTTATTCAGTTTCTTAGAAGACCTTATGTTAAAGAAATACCTCCGAAAGGTCTCTCATTTTATAGAGGAATGATAACAAAAAGAAGGTCCTCTTTTGAACGGAAAATCTATTAATGGTCTATTATCTTCAAACAATTTAAGCCCCCTTCAAACCTTTCTAACCATAGAAGCATTTTAAAAGGCTTTTTCTTAGACAAAACAAAAACTTTGGAAGATACTCTCTGATAGGTCTTCTATTCCAAAGAAATTCACTAAAGGAATATTTTTTGGTTGGGACCTTAAAAAAACAATTTTATGTAATTAAAAATAAATTACAGAAAGATCTTCTATTTATAGAGGTCTCCGAAAAGCACTCTTGTTTTTGGAAGGCTTTCTTAAACACTTATAAAGACTTTAAAAGGCATTTCGAATTTTTATTATTAAAGCTGAATCTTTTAATGAACCTTAGACCTTATATTAAAAAAATGCATCAAGAATGTCTCCTATGTTAGAGAAGATATAATATTTTAAGTGGTATTTTTTGAAAATTCGTTCAATCTGTAGAAAATCTTCCAACACAGATCTGAAAACCCTTTTAAATCTCTTCTTATTAAAATATATATTATTTATACGATATCTTCAAAGGCCTGCCTATTTAACAAAATATATTTAAAAGGACGCTTATTTTACGAAATATCTCTTAAAGAATTTCCTTTGCAATGAAGCATCTTAAAAGATATTCTATTCGATCGCCAATTTATAGCTATCCTTTAAAAATTATTATGTAGAATATAAAGATATTTTATAAATATATATATTTTTTTTATTTTAAAAAGTATTTTTATAAAGTACCTCAAGTGTAATTCTATTTCATAATGGGTCTTCTATGTATTCTAAAAGGTCAATCTACTTCGACGTTATAAAATACTTCTACTTTATAAAAAACATTTAAAGTTGTCCCATGAATCAAATCTAAGATATTATGTTCTAAAACAATTTCTAAAGGTGAGAATGCATAGAAGGCTTCTTTTACTGGCCTAAGTCATCGGTTGGCTTTTTTGTAAAATAACAAAGGATATTTAGGTTGTCTTAGTTCAATTTCGTGTTGTACGAAAAAGCAAGCCGATGACTTAAGCCACAAATTCTCTATGTGTCTACATCTTAAAGTCTTCCATTTCAAGGAAGGCTATAAAAAAACACTCATAAAAGTACCCTAAGCAAAATGTTTTATTTTGCAGAAAGCCAGTAAAAACTGATCATAGAAACAAGTTCTTTTACAAGGATCTTCCAAAGATCGTTTTTACAGAATTGATATATTTTACAGGTCTCACAATAGAGACCTTCTCAAAATCCTTTAATATTACAAAAACCATTTCTATACACCAATAGATTTCCCTTTTACACATCCTTCTGTGAAAAAAAAATTAATGTTTTCCTTTTCTTTTCAGACAAATGGAAGAAATCCTAAAATCCAAGGCCACTCCTCTACCTGGTGAAGAACATTTGGCCGCTCTTACAGCCTGGAATCGTTCAAAATGGGCTGAAGCTCGCAATACATATTTTTCGCGTGGTGTTAATCGGGTCTCATTGAACACCGTTGAATCGGCTGCATTTGTTGTGTCATTAGATGAGGTGCCATTCGAATTCGATTTGAATCGTCCTGAGCTGTTGGATAATTTCGGTAAAACTCTGCTGCATGGTAATGGCTATAATCGCTGGTTTGACAAGAGCTTTACCGTGTGTGTGGGTACGAATGGCCGTGTCGGTTTCAATGCTGAACATACGTGGTAAGTGAAATGAAACGAAAATTTTTAGTTTTGAAATATATAAATATTTTGTGGTTCAAATTAGTGGAGGAGTTAAAATTTCCCTACAAGAAAATGCCAGATTATGGGTGAGAAGGAGAGAAAATGTACTTCCAGTGTTATTTTTGATCAAAAAAACTTTTGAAAATATTTTTAAGGACATTTTTCCAAATATTTGAAATATTTACAAAAATTTTCTAAAGGACGTTTTGGTCTTAAAGCTTGGTCTCATTAAAAAAAGGAATTTCTAAACAATTCTTTAAATTTGAATTTAATTAAAAAATCTGCGGTTTTTTTTGAAAAATATTTTCTAAAGGACTTTTTGAACAAACCAAGCATAACAAGTGGAGAGAGCTGAAAATGTTTATAAGTGCGGTTATAAGATTTAGAATATTTTTTCAAAATAATTTTAGTTTAATTTAATTCCTTGGTTCCTCTTCTATTGAGCTTACGATCTCGTCTCTTAGGTAAAAAATGTTTTTTGTCATAGAAGTTATTTTAAAATAACTCCTGGGGAGAATATCCCAGACAAAGAGACAAGGGAACTGATGAGGATTGATAGCTCTTTCTGGTATCCCCGCCTTACCCCCTGGTAAATATTACCATCATTATCCACTAATAAACAATAATAATGGGATTAAGCCTAACTATTTTGCAACAACAAAATACTTCGGTATCCCGAAGAAAAATCATGCCAAGACTGTTCAAAAAAAAATATTATAAAAATATTTTGAAAGGCATTTTTTTATCTAGAAATAGTTTTAAAAGAGCTTTTTCACCTAAAAACCCAGAATTTTTTTGAAAATATTTCTTAAAAATGTATTGACTTAAAATTTAGATTTTTCAAACATATTTTTGAGGGACGTCTTTGAAAACGTGATTTTTATACACATTTTTAAATATTCTATAGGTATTTTGACCTTGAAAAGAATAGTTTTTTTTTTATTTTTCAAAAACAGTTTCGAAAGGATATTTTAATCAAAAAGATTTTAGATTTTAAAGTCAGCTTTTTGTTCATGGAACTTTGGATGATTTTAAATATTATCCAGAGGATTCTTTTATCCAAAACCTTAGCTTAAAAAAAACATTTCTAAAAACATCTTCTTTAAAGGATTTTTTTCCTAAAGACGTATTTTTTAAACGATTTTCTAAATGATTTTTTATTCCTATAACGCCAATTTTTTAAATATTTTTTAAAGGAAGGTAAATTCTCTTTTGGGACCAAAAAGTCCCAGTCATTTTTTTTAAATTAATAATAGAATATAAATTCCATTTTTATATATAAAACGCGAAATAATTTTTATGAATTGGCAAAACTTTTAAAATATATATTAAAATTCAATTTTTTTTATTAAAAACCAAAAAAGGGCCGATGCTGCTGTTTGTGCACACTTGTGGGAAAATATGATGATCGACGATCTAGTGCTCGATGGGTAATGCATAGTTTTGTTTTTTCCAAAAATTATTATTTTTCTCTTGATGTGAAAGCGGTGATGGCCCCCTACAGCGTTGTTAATATGCCCATACATTTTTTTTTTTCATTTTTTCGATCGCATTTTGGTTATGGTCATTTTTTTTAATTTTCTTATGGTTGAAGTTTTTTTTTAATTATTTATTTTTTACAGGTACAACACACAATATTTATGTATATAATTTTTTCTGTTTATATATCTATATCTTTTTTTATTATTTTTAATTTTTTTATTTATTTTCTTGAAATATTTACACATTTTTTTAGGGCTGATGCACCGGTTATGGGTCATACATGGGAATATATATTTGGTGATGATATTTATGGGTAAAAATACCAAACTACTCATTGCAAATATTAGCCAAGCTAGTCCCCAAATATATAACAATTCCTAATCATCCATTCTATGAATAATTAAATATGAACTAACTTACTAATCAAAGATTAAATTTATTTCAACTCAATTGTATAGAAATTAATTTTTACTACAATTTATTTAAGAAAAGTTTCCAATTTTAGTAAAATCCAAAAAAACTGAATTGTTTTATGATGGAAATTTGTCACTAGACATAATTACAATTTTTATATTCCAAACCAATAATCTCATCACAACTAAGAAATATTCAAACATTTTTGGTTTTTCTTTCTTTTTTTGTTTTTGAGTTGAAATAAATTTAATAATATTTTTAAGTCTATAAGCACCGTTATTTGTAAAACATAGTTTGTTGAACTAATTCACCTAAAATACTAACTATCTAACATAACATTCTTTTCGTTATTAGCAAGGCAAGTTTTGTGCTAGTTTTATATAAAATTAATGATACATACTTTTTGAGGTTTCGAAAGGCATAAATAAACCAATTCTGGTGATATTGAGTTATTTCAAGATGAAATGTCGAATATATTTAAAAACTATTATATTTACAGTTCATTTGTAGTGCTGCAATCTAAGGATCAATTCTTTTGGACATTCATTTTAAATGGATATGATATTAAACTTGAAAATATCTAGCGACATATACTTCTCATTTTAAAGCATACTCTTAGGCGCTAACATGCTTTTAACAGCAAAGTAAGGAAAAGTCCAAAGTCAGAAATATTGAAGTAGATCATAACACCTATCAACATTTGGCTTTAGAGCAGTTATAATTTGGTATTAGAGGGAATTAATATATATGAGGCATATCCAATTCCGAACCTTTTTCAATTCCCGAAATTCACTCTATTTGGGCTGATATTAATCATTATTTGCACAATACACCTGAAATCGGATTAAGGATATGTATGGGAGCTATATCCAAATATCTGTGAGTTAAAGCTATATCTGAACGGATTTTCACCAAACTTGATGTACTCGATTCTAGACTGAATTCGGTCGGATGTGCCAAAAATCAGGTCATTTGGACTGATATTGGCCATTTGGTGAACAATAAACCTGTAATCGGATAAAGGATACGTATGGGAGCTATATCCAAATCTTAGCCGATCTCAATGAAATTTGGTTAAGGTATTTCCGAACACTATAAGATATCTGGTACCAAACATCAATCTTGTGGAGAGCATATTACCAATGTGAGGGACTTAAACCCCCAAATCGGATGACACATATATATGGGAGCTATAGCTATATCTGAACCGATTTTCACCAAATTTGATGTACTTACTTCTAGACTGAATTCGGTCGGATGTGCCGAAATTCAAGTAATTTGAACTGATATTGGCCTTTTAGTGCACACATAACCCGAAATCGGTTTAAGATATATAAGGAACTATATCTAAATCTGAACCGAACATGATACAATTTAGCAGAGGTATTTATGGGCCGTATCTGATATCTGGTAACAAATATCTTTCTTGTGTGGGGTGCATATTACGAATGTGAGAGACTTAAACCCCCAAATCGGATGACACATATATATGGGAGCTATAGCTTTATCTGAACCGATTTTCACCAAATTTAATGTACTTGCTTCTAGACTGAATTCGGTCAGATGTGCAAAAATTCAGGTCATTTGGACTTATATTGTCCATTTAGTGCACAATTAACCTGAAATCGTTTGTAGATATATATGGGAGCTATATTTAAATTTGAACCGATTCTCATCAATTTCAATAGGGTTCGTCCTTGTATTGTTTGGAAAATTTCATCTCAATTGGATAATAAATGCGACCTGCATTTTGTTCACCAAAATACATGGACAGACGGACGGCGGACTGACACGCATAAATCGACTAAGAAAGTGATTCTATGAAGATCCTCAAAAGTAACTATGGGTCTAACTCGCTTCCTTCTCTATGTTACAAACAAATGCACAAAGACATAATATCCTTACCACTATGTGTTGTAGGGTATGAATAGATAGATTTATGCCGAAATGAGTCGAAATTGTTTCAATCCATTTTGGACCAAAAAAGGTTAGATATCATCTCACGGTAGCGCTCACCATTCACAGTGACGTTACGATTTGTAGCATCTTAAAAAAATTCCGTCCAATGACCGCACGAAACTTGATTTTTTTTTGGACTCATTGGTAGCTTTTGCAATGCTTCAGACTGATTTTCACTCCAAGATCGACAATTCTGGTTATTTATGTACCCATTGAGCGAAAATTAGATTGGGACGCGATGAATCACTCTTTGCCGTAAATATATTAATTTACGTTATACCTTTTTTTCGTTTAAAAAATCTGGGCAGCGCCTAAAAATATGCTATGAAAAGACGACAAATAAATTTGAACAACTTCGTATACATTTGACCCTAAAAGAATGCGTAAAACATCCTTTAAAACTTAAGCTTGTCTGCTAATGATTGCCAATACTAACATCTATTTATGTGTGTGTGAATGTCTGTATGTAGAGATTTGTAAATTCAAAAATTCAACTAAAACGGTGCTGGTTTTTTAATTTATTTGATTATTTCATTTAACATAAACTAATTTCTTTTATGATTTTCAATTTTTCCTTCCCCCCATTACACCATTTAGATATGATGAAAATGGCAATACCAAAGGTACACCTGAATTCCAACCACCATCGCCCACACGTCTCAACTGGCAATTGGAGCCATGTTTGCCACAAATTGAAGAAGCCACCTTAGATGCTAATAAACTGATTAATGTAAGTCATAACAAAGAATACAACTTTTATTTCAATTTCTAAAATCTCCTTTTCAACTTCTTTTAGGATGTTGATCTCCGTATTTTGGTCCATAATCAATACGGCAAGGGTTTCATGAAGAAATGCCGTCTCTCACCAGATGCTTTCATACAAATGGCCCTGCAGTTGGCCTACTATCGTGATGCTGGTCGTTTCTCCTTGACATATGAAGCTTCAATGACACGTCTCTTCCGTGAGGGTCGTACCGAAACTGTGAGACCCTGTACCATTGAATCCGCAGCCTGGGTCAAGGCAATGGAGAACAAAAACTCCACGGTATGTTAATAGAATTTCCCATTTATTTTTATTTCAGTCTAAAAATAAGTAATTTTATATTCGTCCCTTTTAGATGGAAGAACGCATTGCCCTGCTGCAAAAGGCCTGTGAACGCCATCAATTGGGCTATCAGGATGCCATGTGCGGTCGTGGCATTGATCGTCATCTCTTCTGTTTATATGTCGTCTCCAAATATCTGGAAGTCGACTCACCATTCCTCAATGAAGTACTCAGCGAACCATGGCGTCTTTCAACTAGTCAAACACCCCATGGCCAGACACCGAAAATGGATTTGAAAAAGCATCCAAATTGTATTAGTTCTGGCGGTGGTTTTGGTCCCGTTGCAGATGATGGTTATGGTGTGTCGTACATCATTGCCGGTGAAGATTTGATTTTCTTCCACATTTCGGCGAAGAATTCATGTGCAACAACGGTAAGTAGTTGGGGAGAGGAAGTGAATATTGGGGGAATTAGGAAGGAGATGGTTTTTCGATAACTTTTCGTCTGCCTTTGAACTCTAAAATTGAATATTTCTGGGATAGAGCTATGAATTTTGGTATAGATATTTCTTGGACCTAGATTTTTTTTTTGAAATTTTAGGATTTTTCTGTTCTTATGGGGCAGAACTATTTTTGTTGGAAATAATCAAACTTTTGACCACTTTCGGATAAGGGATCTTCAAGGGTATCCTTTTTAGGTTATGAAAACTGTGGAGAATTTTTTAAACCGATTTTTCTGTCTTTTTGAAATTTTGACTTTTAAGTAATGAAAAAACTTTAACTGAACTTTCGGGTTTCGTCCGATTCATGAGGAAATAGCGACTTTTTACCAAAAAATAAAAAACTTTGTTTTTTATGACCCCCCTTGGAATGGTATCTCAAATTTTCCAAATAAAGTTAAAGATTTTAATCGATTTAGCTGTAATTTAACGTTTGATGGACCACCTCCATACAAAAAGTGGTCATATTTGGGTCACTTTTGGTTTTGGTCCCCCTTTTAAGAGAAGCTTCCATTTTCCCAAATTTAAGGATTTCAAAAACATTTTCAATGGATTTGGCTATAATTTGGAATTTTATTTTAATAGTCAAAAGATAACCAAACAATCTGCCAAAAAATGTTCTACTTGGGTCCAAAATTTTATTGGGTCCCCCTTTGAAGGGTGCTTTAACTTTTCCAAATTTGAGGATTTCAGATGCATTTTTCAATCGATTTGGCATTAGTTTGGCAAATTTATGTTCTCAGTGACAGGAAAATCTCTTTGCAAAAAATTGTCCATTTTGAATCGTGTTTGGGTCTGGTCAACGTTTAAGGGTACCTTAGATTTTTTCAATTTGTGGCTTTCAGATGCATTTTTCAACCGATTTAACTGTAATTTGCTATTTCATATTTTCATGTGGTAGAAAACCTCCATGCCAAAAATTTTCATCGTAGGTCCAAATTTAGGTCTAGGCCCCCTTTGGAATACCTTCTAAATTTCCAAATTTTTCGCAAGCAATTTTGCTGTAATTTGGCACTTCATGTTTTCAAGGGGTAGAAAACCTGCCTACCAAAATTTGTCATCATTAGTCTACATTTGGATATGACCCTGGTTGGAGGACACCTTCAATTTTCGTAATTTGAGAGTTTAATGTACACTTCGCAACCGAATTGGCTGTAATTTGGTATTTCATGATTTCAAAGGGTAGAACACCTTTATGCCAAAAATTGTTATCATTGGTCCACATTAGGGCTTGGACCCCCTTAAAAGGGGGGCTTAGCATTTTCCAAAATTGTAACATTGAGAATCATTTTTCAACCGATATGGTTGTAATTTAGTAATGCGGGCTCCAAAAGGCCGGAAAACCTTCATACCAAAAATTATCATAATTGCTTCACGTTTGATCCCTTTAACCACCCCGTTAATATTCCAAATTTAAGCATTTCAGCCACTATTTGCAATCGAATTGGCAGAAATTTAGTGTTACAAGTTCCTGACATATGATAAACCTCTATACGAAAAATGGTCAATTTGGGATCATGTTTGGGCTTGGTCCCCATTGAAGGGCAATTTTCCGTTTTTTTCAAAATTGAGAATTGCAAATGAATTTTCCAATCGATTTGGCTGAAATTTGGCATTTTATCTTTTCATTCCCGACAAAAATCGTCAACACTTGACGAATTTAGGGTTTGGACCCCCTTAAGAGGTGATTCAACTTTTACAAATACGGGGTATTTAGAGGCATTTTTTTGCTAAAATTTTGCACACATGCGTATTTTGCCAGTAGGCGGGTTAAGTTCGTAAATGGGCCATGTAGGTCCAATTTATCATATAGCCCCCATATAACGCTACCTCCCGATATTTGGTATTTTGATGATTTTAGCGACATTATTCACCGGAATTGTTTCAAATTTGGCATTTGAAGTTCGCAATGGATGCTACAGCCTAAGACAGAAAATTGTCTGTGCAAGTCCACGTCTTCGAGTAGCCCCCATATAAAGGTACCCCACAGATATTCGGTATTTTGATGATTTTAGCGACATTATTTAGCGGAATCGTTCCGAATTTGGCATTTGAAGTTCGTAATAGATACTGCAGCATAAAACAGAAAATGGTCCATATAGGTCCACGTCTTCATATAGCCCCCATATACCGTACCCCCCGATATTCGGTATTTTGATGATTTTAGCGACATTATTTACCGGGATTGTTTCAAATTTCGCATGTGAAGTTCATAATGGATACTTCAGCCCATGTCAGAAAATTGTCTGTGCAGGTTCACGTCTTCGTATAGCCCCCATATAACGGTACCCCGCATATTCGGCATTTTCATGATTTTAGCTACATTATAAACAGATTTTTCTTCAAGTTTCGCATTTAAATATTGTAATAACTTATGACAAAAGTAGCCTATGCAGGCCCACGTCGTCGTATAAGCATTCGGTATTTTTAAGATTTTAACAGAATTTTTAACGGATTTTTTTTTTTTTTTTTTTTTTGGAAATTGCCAAATTTGTACCAAATGGTGGATGGTATTAAAAGTTCGGCCCGGCCGAACTTACAGCTTTTTAACTTGTTTTGATATAATTTTTCGTCCAACAGATCTGCTAATTAATTAATTAATAATAATTAATATCCATTTTTTCTCCTTTCAGGACGTTCATCGTTTTGCAGATAACATTTGCAAGGCCCTAGCCGATATTCGAGCTATGTTCGAGGAAAATATGAAAAAGAATCCTCCACCACAAAAGAAATCCACAGCTGCCATTGCCAATGGTAATTCAACAGCTAAATGATGATGATGCTACCGATCTGGCAGTAATAGACAGAAGAAAATCATCATCGCCATCTGCTTCATACTGATTGCAACATTGATGGCAAATAATTTTCACAATATTACCTTGAAAAATACGGCTTATCATCCAACGTCCAAGATGAACTTGGCTGGGAAGAAGAAAAAAAAAAACTCGTCCTCATACAAAAGTGAAATTAATTTGTTGGAGCATTTGTTTTTTAATTAATATTATTATATATAAATATTTTTTTAGCAATATTAGGTTAAAATATTATTAAATCGTTATGATTTTCATCAATATGGACTATTATGATTATCATTCTTAGCTAAGTTTTAGAGTTATAGCCAAACAAGAAGAGAAGAAAAACAAACAAATCATGGCATTACACTAAAATGATTGTTTCCCTCCATTGGTAGTTGTAGTGCAAAGTGTTCTATTTTCTTTTTCGAAAAATCTTTTATTTTTTCTTTTTAATTCTTCCATAAGAAATCTATCTATCAATGCAATTTTTTTTTCAATATTTGGTTCTGTATTACATTATCGTCTCATCATGTTTCGTTGTTTTTAGTCAATTCCTATTTTGTTTTCTTTACTCATTTATATTAAATTAAGCAAAAATAGTAATTTGTTAAAAAATCGAAAAGTTGTAGAAAAACAATCTTTTTTTAAATAAAAACAATCAACTCACTACTTTAAATACAAAACTATGTTTTAATTTATTTTCATCCGGCAATGGGATTGGCATGTATTGTTACGCTATTTATTTTCTTTTCGGCATGTGGCCGATATGTTTTTGGATTCACCGGCAGTTTTTCCAATTCATCCAGGGCATCAAATCCATCAATGACTCGACCAAATAAGGTATATTTTAAATCGAGATTTGGTTGGGCAGCATAGGTAATGAAAAATTGGCTGGCATTGGAATTGGGACCATTATTGGCCATGGATAGCATGCCACGATCGGAGTGCTGTAATCGCAAAGAGAAAGATTTTAAGAACATATTTCTTATAAAGATTTCCAATTTACCTTTAAATGATCTTTGAATTCATCTTCAAACTTATGTCCCCATATTGATTTGCCATTTTTACCGGTGTTGGTGGGATCGCCAGTCTGCACAATGAAACCCTTAATATTCCGTATAAATGCACAACCATTGTAATAATCACTGGCACACAAAGCCAAAAAGTTTTCACATGCCTTGGGACAATCCTCACAGAATAATTCCAATTTTATGTCTCCAACATCTGTGTGTAATGTGACGGCCTGTAGAAATAAAGTAGGACAAGCATTTTTTGTTTAATATTGAGGTTCAAATGTACACTAGGCAATTGCTTGGCCTGCATAGTAGTGCAAACTTGGCAGAATCGCCATGTAATATAAACAAGAATTAGGCCATATTTCGAAACTACTCTAGTTTGGTAAAAACTCTACAATTTTTTTGAAATTCTTGTTCCGAAATAGAACAACTCTAGTTTAGTAAAAACTCTTTTTTCGAGATATAGGTATTTTATCCTGATTCCGGGAAACTATTTTTTCTTTGGGAACGAACCCGGGACCACAAATTTTTGCACCGAAAGTCCGGGTTCAAGACAAACACTTACCACATGACAGTGTTATTGAAGCGGTTCGGAAGTTATAGTCAAATTATCAATCTTTTTTGCACACAGATTTTTTATAAAACCCCCAAAAAGTAGAAAAAGGGTCCATTATGGGGGTCAACAAAATTGATGCCAAATTATAGCTGATACTTTTAACTTTCCAAAATGCTACAATTTGTGCTAACCTTTTTCCTTTTCGTTCCCTTGCCATATGGATTTCTCTCAATGATTCCCGGGGGTGCTTAAAAATTAAAAACTTTCCTTTCCATTCCTTGCCGTTATAAAAGGATAAATAACATATTCAAGAATTTTCCTAAACTGAGTTAATTCGTTTCTCCTTACAACGATGGGCAATGAGTCCATGTAGATGTGAATGCCGCTTCTTCGATATCTATAACAGGATGTAATTCAATGCCTTAATATGTGTTTTTCTTTGAATACTTACCATTTTCTTCCTTCACACTGTTTGTTTATGAGCAATCTATTTAATTAAACGTATTAAATGTTATTAAAGTAAACTTTATTAGTCTTCTTCTTTTTTTTGTAAATGTTCATACAAGTCGAATGGTTAACATGTTTAACTTAGAACTATAGCCGTCTTGTTCTATCATACAGCGAAGTCGTAAAGATATGCTACTTAGCGTAACATGTGAATGTATTATGTATTTCATGCAAGGTGAAAAGAGAAAATGAGGCTTACTCCCGGCCTCCGCTGCTACGAGCAGCGCTTTGAGAAGATAGGGTCTGCGCTAACAGGGGCCACAATTAGCAGGTCGAAAGCAGAGTTCACCAGATCGAAAAAATTACCTCCGCAGGGATTTAAAAATCAGTTTAGGTCAAGGGATCAACAGATTGAAAAATAAACTTTCAAGGGATCAACAGATCGAAAAGCTATTATTTCCATAGCAAGTAGCGTTTAACAACTTTTTTTATTAAAAAATCATGTTTTAAAAACACAAAGTTTGGTCTTATTTGTCATCAATCAATTTCGGTTAGATTTTTGATAAAGGTGTTTTGATTAGCAATTACAAGGCCATAACAATAGAGCACTTTCTTGCATTCACTATGAATTGATAACCCAATAAATGTTATTTGCCTATTGTGAATGTTGATTATTGTTGCTTTTTTTTTTTTTTTTTTTTTTTGGAATCGGTAATTGGTTACGCCGTCAAGACGAGGTTGGTACGATACCTTAAGTATGCATGTACCATTGCTTTGTATTGTTGCTTGTAAAGACGTAAAAAACTAATCACAACATACAGTCTAGACTGGGTACTTATGCGCGGTTCATTGTTATTTGTTATTCTAACCATAATAAAAAACTTATATTGTTTAATACATTATGAACTGAAAGATTTACAAAAAGTGTTACCAATGAATTTTCACACTACGACTTATTTTGAATGAAAATAACGAGGTTCACAACACAAAGACAACCAAGAAAATGAAAGTAACAATTTTTTAATATGAATAATAGCTTTACCTAAAATTCGACGTAGCGTACCCACCCAAAACTTCAACTTCCCCATTATGGTAAAATTTTTTGTACGTCCGTATTACCCAAATAGACGCCAGGTCCATATCGTAAAATCTACGAACTAAAAATGTAATGTTTGATAATTTGCAATATTCTCCCAATTGTTATATTATTTGTTTCTATTTTCAACATAAAAAAATATATTTTTCAATTGCCAATGTTGAATTTTTTAGCTTTGAAATATCGTACGTCCGAGGTATTTGGGTAACTCTTATATAAATATAAATATATGTGTTTTTCTTGGGAAGTTAGCGACAATATTATATGAAAACATTTTCTCTCTTCTCCCACGAGAAGTACACAAAGATCTTGATCTATTATTATAACATTGATTATATATTCCTTCCGTTGAGCATTACCCTGTCTTCATTATGAAATTTGAAAAAAAAAAAAAACTCAACTTACCTTGTCTATATTCCAAAAAAAGGAAATTACACCTTTTGTTGGGTGAGTAAATATTTCTTTGTATTTCAATTAGATGGAGAGCAAGTGGTCTCTATTTCAAATAATAATTTCTGTAATATTTGAAGGAAAATTATGTGTTTCAAACTAAAAAAAAGAAATGAAAAACAGAATGTTTGCTGTTGTTTTACAAAAAAAAAAGACAATTTATTAAAGAAAAAATAATAAGAAAGAAAAATAATAATAAAAGAAGAAAAATAGAAGTTATATTGTTCCAAATGAAAGTTATATAAGCAATCAAAATTGAAATATTATATTTATGTTATCTTAATGATACACAATGATAATATGTTATATAATACGTGACAAAGAAAAACAAAAATTTTTTTCAATAGACCTAAAACATAGACATATTATAGAAATAATAGACAATAATTGATAATGCAGACACAAAACTCATTAGAACATAAAACAAAAATAAAGAAATTAAAATAATAATGAAAGTAATTTTTAAAAAATAAAAATAAATTTGGAATATTTTTGTGTAATATGTTTGTAATATTTGTTGTGAATAAGCAAATAAAATATTTAGAAAGCAAAATGTATATATGTGTTGTGTTTATAATGTTTGCAAATATATAAGAAATACTAAACTAATACATTTTTTTTGGATTTTTTTTTTATTTTAAAATTTTTTTGTTGCAGTTTTCTTTGCATTTTTTGTAGTTTTTAGTTTACCAATTGTGTGGTGATATATTTTTTTACGACAAAATTAGCTTTGCTCTTAACATTGATTACGATATTTCTCCCCAATTCAAAAAGTAAAAATAGCTGGAAAATATCTGGCAAAACACAGATGGATGTTGTTGTTTGGAATATGGAAAAATATGCAATATTTTGAATACTAGCGGTCAGTAGCATGTCCCCTGTACTGGCCTTGTTGTTATACTGGCGTAGATGGTTGTAGAAAGAGTTTTTTCTTTTGCATATTTTTCTTGGGGTGTGTTTTGCCATGGTTAGCATTTATGTTTACTCCTCGATGCGATAGATAAGGAAGAAATTCTCGACATCTTTAATAGCGGCTGGTGGCGCCTCGGGAGCTTTTCTGGACAACGGTTCAAATCCCATTAGCAAAAAGCTTTCCAAGATACGGGCACGATCAGCACGATCTTTACGTACGCACATGACAACTGCATCTACTTCCAATTTATCTTCGGCAAATTCCAAGAGGGACAAAAAGGTCTGTTGCGATGCCTCTGGGGCCAGTTTGTCTGGCATGGCCACGTACAAGATGTCATTTTCGGGATTTAGAACGCATTCCCATTTCGTAAATTTCGTCTCGGTGACGTGCAATTTGATAGAAATGCGAGTTGGATGATCTTGATTTAAGATCTGCTTGACTATCTCCTGGCAATCGTCGTCCGAGTAGATGGATTGTACATCCGAGTCCGAGCATTCCGATGAAGCCGATGAAGTGCTAACGCTTCTGGAGCCACCGCTGCTGCCATTATTGCTTCTGTCAAAAACACTGCTGCCACCAGATGAATCAACAGAAGATTTGCGAGTGTAACCTGTGTTTTTTAGAAAAAATTATAATTAATTATAAGTAATTACATGGAATATCTATAATAAAGCCAAATACCAACCTGTTAAGAGAGACGCCCTATCGTGATCTGTTCTGTGGTGGGTAGGGACATCAGGACCACCACAGAGGCCCTACGCCGAGAGAGATACAGTAGGACTCAGTCGACATGTTGGTAGCGCAAGAAGAGGTAGAGATAGTACGCAACTTATTCTCAGCGCAGTTAGCGCCAAGAACCGATTCCGTAAACTCTCTTCTACTACTACTACTTAATGGGTCGCTGCAAATAATAATTGAATAATACATATTATATTTCTGTAGAGTATGCAAATAATTAAATATATATAAAAAGAAGTATTTTGCAGTGAATATTTCTTTGTATATTTTTTAAGAGTGTTGTGGCCAATTGTTTCTGTATTTTTAATAAAACTGAATTCCAAAAAAAAAGAAAAATGTATTTGTGGGATAAGTACTTTGTATAGTTTTTCCAATATAAAATTCATTCAACAAATATGCCCTTAAAATCGCTTAAAATAAAGTTAAACAAATAAAATCAAAATAAAAAAAATAACATCTTAATCAGAGATAACAGCCATGAGACTCAAGTGTTGCCAACCACCGTTTATAACCTCATTCACAATCAAGCACAGCAGAGAAATACAACTCTGATTATGCTTGACATGTGAAATTACACACATACACTCACGCACACTTCACAAGCAAATTCAGCAATAGAAAAACATGGCGCTGTGCTAACTGTCAAATACCCACAAAAAACCGTACATTGTAATCGTTTTCTTCTTCAGCAACCTAAAAGCAAAACATTTGTGTGGTGCAAAAAAGACTTGTAAAATATATAAATATTTAACAAACTTATAGAAAGAACTATAAATTATGTCTATTGGAGTGCCCATAAAAGTTCTGCATGAAGCAGAAGGCCACATTATAACATGTGAAACAATAACCGGCGAAGTATACAGAGGAAAGCTCATCGAGGCCGAAGACAACATGAATTGCCAAATGACACAAATTACGGTAACATACCGCGATGGGCGGACAGCGCACTTGGAAAATGTGTATATTCGTGGCTCCAAAATACGTTTTCTCATACTGCCGGACATGTTGAAGAATGCCCCAATGTTTAAGAAACAGACGGGCAAAGGTCTGGGCGGAACGGCGGGAAGAGGGAAAGCCGCCATACTTCGGGCACAAGGTAGGTTGAATTGTTTTTTTTTGTTGTTTTTTTTTTAAGTTTAATGCTTGTTTTGATATTTCCAGCTCGTGGCCGTGGACGAGGAGGACCTCCAGGTGGCGGAAGAGGTGGTCCGCCGGGTGCTCCTGGCGGTGGTCGAGGCGCTTGGCAAGGTGGCCCCACTGGTGGACGTGGTCGCGGTGGCCTGTAAACGTATTACTTCTTAAACGCCCGGTTTTTTATTTTGAATATAATTAATTTTAATTGTTCCCCATATTTAGTTGTGTAAGGCAAACTTGAATTTAGATTTGTGTATTTGTGTGCTAATTAACTCACATCATCCCAACTATGAATTCTTTTCAACATCCAATTCAGGAGAATCTTACTATAGAAAAAGTCAAATATTAAGTCAAGGATTAGTAAGTTAAATAAACCACACCATGGTTTCCAATAAATTTGAAAATATTTAAAAAATATCCAAAATTAAAAATTATTATTTTTTATTTTATAGGGAAAGCTACTAGAACCGCTGACATATGTTTCAACAAACTATTACAATTGAAACAGATTTAGGGAAAAAGTTTCAGCAGATAACTGAGGGAAAATTATAACTAAAAATCGCGCTGCCATAAATGTATATGTGCAATTGAATTTTGTATCAACACCATGTAGAAAATAGCACTGAGTTTGCCATGAAATTTGTGAGCAGCGAGCGAATACTAGTCACTAAGAAATATCATGTTTAAAGTGGTCCCTTCACAAGTACCAAAATATCAGTATTATATTGAGCTTAGCCCATATCGAATCGAATGTATAGGGTAACATTAACATTCAGGAAGGAGAACTAAAAATACCAAATTATAAGAAGAGTTGTCGCTAATTGGCGAGAGCTAAAGCCATAAGTTGTAATTAAATGAAAGATAACCATAAATATAGAAATTACCCAACAATGTTAGACAGTTGAATTGGACAAGTTGGAGGAAGATGCCGTCGAAAGTTGGACAAACAATTTAAAGTATCTCTTAATTTGTTGAGATCTTCATATAAAAAACAGAACAGGGACACATATTCGTATTGTTGAGATCTTCATATAAAAAACAGAACAGGGACCCATATTCGTAACATTTTCTGAAGTGTTTTTCAACTAGAATTCGAAGAAAAATGTTCAAATATCTGCTATAAGCCAATGCCTTGAATTGCATTTGCATTAATGGAATATTTTGGAAAGAAGTGGAAAATTAAATGGGACCTCAACACTGTCGTAATTTTGACTACTTTAGCATTCATTAAGCTAAAAGATTGGTATATCGATAAATATATTTTTTAACTTAACCCTGTGTACAAAAAAAAAAAAAATATATATATTTTTTTTTAAATTAGGACATTAATTTCCTTTATCTATTGTCCCTAGCCACAAATATATAAACAAATTTATTTAAAATGATAAAAATATATCTTACCCAACAAATTTGGCCAATGAACAGAGTAATTCCCATTAAACAAATCTTGTTCAAAATTATGCCTGAAAATTAAGTTTTTTGCCAAAAATGGTTTAATCCAAGAACAAAATCCCAAAACCAATCATAACACATACACAGCAAAAAAAATAGTCTAGTGTTAGATTGCGGTTCTACGAATACTATATAAAGAGAGCAATTCCATGACAGTAATAAAGAAAAACTTGACTGTCGACAGATAGCTCTCTTCATATGCGTAACTCGTGAAAGATCAAGAGAGAGAGAGAGAGAGAAAAAATTTGTTAATGAAGGAAAGGTGGATGTTTCTGAAACTATTTATTTTGTAACTTTTTGACGGACAACAATTGACAGATTTATTTGAGACAAGGGACATTTATTAGACAAGGGTGTTAGAGTTAGTAAAACATTAAGAGAAAAAGGGCGAGTGGGATAAAATTTACCCAACATTTATTGAGGCTTATCGAATATCATACAAAGAGAGCAATTCCATGACAGTATTATATTGGTTTAACTGGACTGTCGACGGACAGCTCTCTTTATTTATATATTCGCTTCTTCAATTTCAATTTTTTGCAAAACAAATTGTGAAGTCATATCATTATCAACAATTGTAAACAAAAGATAATTGATTTCGTATTTGGTTGGTAAAATACAATTAAATAATTCAAATAAATTACCATGACGTAGTACTATCCCAATTTATTTGCCTAATTTTGTTTGGTTGTTGTGAGTAATTTCTTATTTTTTTTCAGCAACAAAGTTGGCAATAAGAAAAGAAAAATAAGCATTTTATCATGCACATACTTGTCGCATGTGAGGTATGAGTATATAATATCTATACATATGAAATCTAACACACACACATACACAAAATCACTGAAATGAAAACAAAAAAAAAAGAAAAACAATAAAAATTGCGCACTTGGCACACATTTTACTGTGTATCGTCATTTATATATTATTCACAAGAATGCAGGCACGTATAGTAATTAATTTGTTTTTGTGTTTTCTTGTAAATAGTTTTATAAATTCTTCATATTTTTATAATTTGATATTTATAAATAGGCCAGAAACATTACACGTTTTTAAACTGTTTTCTCAACCTTGAATCAATTTGTATCAGTCTAGACAAATATGGAAAGGGTTGCTTTTTTATTGAATCATTAATCATTGTAATAAGGGCGATGACGAGATTACCTTTTCTCCATCTAGAATTTCATCATTAATGTATGAGACTTACGCCATATCCCAATAATAAAAAAAATCATATTCTTGGAATCTTTTCATGACGCAAATAAAGATAATTTTTTGAAATGATTTTATGGGACCTCGTGGTCTGAATAGATACGCCAAGACCGTTTAACGAAAAACAAGATTAAAATAGTAAACTGGAAGGAAGTACACCGAATATGCAGAAGGTTAACATTAAAAATCAGTGGAACAAATATGAATGCGGGCTATATTGAACTATTTATTCCAAAATATTACATTTCAGCCACTTCGACTGGAAAATGTGACTAGACTCTCCAAAAACACCAAAACATGGCGGTACCATTATAGAGATGATTAAAATACCGGAAATTTAGAAATAAAGACTAATTGGGGCCCTGAATAAAATTGGACCAGTGAGGATTATTTTGGGAAATCTACCACAAAAAAAAAACAAACAAATAAATTAAATTGTGGCTTGAGATTTTATAATATCGGGAGGTACCCTTACATGGGAGGAAATAGAATCTTGTTTTGCAAATTATACACATCCCCAGAGCAGAGTACATTTTCTGAAAGTTTTCCTTGTGGATGCTTATTAGTGGTATTCCATCAATTCAGTCAATGAGGATAGAGGAAACATCTGGGCAATTGGTAGCTTTAAAAATCGATTTTATCTCAAATTTTTTGAAATCCTCCCATATAAATTTTCCAGTGTACGAACGTCCTTATTTTCAGCACCATTTTCTTTTCCATTGTTTGCAATACAAATGAATGATAAGTTTTTTCTAATTTGGTGCTTTCCATCTTGTTCTTTGGATAAAATTCGAAAAAATATCCTAAAATCCCCAAAAAATTCTTGAACAGTAGCGGTTATCGACGATTCTGTTGTGTTCTGCAGCTATGGTGTTACATTTGGACGAGAGGATTTGAAGGCATAACTTTTCACTGCTTTTCGTAAGAGTGTATTTTGTGGATAATTTAATTAACCAACTGGGTTTGACCCAAATTATAAACTCCCTTGACAAGACCACGTTGGCTTGCAGGCCCATAGCTATGTGTTTTGAGTTGCATATAAGGCTCTTATGTGAATTTGACTTCGCTCCTGGATTAGCAAATCTGAAAAGCCCCTTCTTTTGATCGATGAAAAATAGTTTTCCAATACCCTAAATTTCTGTAATGCAGAGTCATGCTCCTATATGACTTTGGCGTCACTCCTGGATTGGCAATCTGAAAAGCCTCATCCATTTTGATAGATGAAAAATAGTTTCCCAATTTCCTAAAACTCTTTACTGCAGAGTCATGCACATTGATGAAAGTTATATCTTTAATATATAATATCCTTTTGAAATATTTTTCCGAAAACCTTTTTTTATTAAATTTTAAAGTCTGTCTATAAATTCGTATGAAATATTCGCCATGTTCATTCCTAGATGTGATCTTTTGCCACACAGAGGTTAGATTTCTTCAGTAAAATCCTTTTTATTTTTGTCGACCATTAAAAATGCGGCAAAGTTTCTGTTTGTGTAACATTCAGCTTCAATTTTCACCATAGTCAAGTTTGTTTTTTTATTTTAGACCACCATTTTTGAATTCAAGAATATTTTCTCAAAGAATCTGAACAATTTTAAATGAAATAGATTTTTGACTTCTTAAAATTACAACTCTCTTAAATTTCACAAGTATGTTATCCTCCAACAAAAACCATACCTAGAATTAGCAAAATGCACCTGGTGATTATCACAGTCGGTAATGGTAACACCAATAGCAGCTGCCATCATTGTATTTAAAAACTTAATATAAGTAAATTGATTTTTAATTTCTTTGAAATAATTAGTATTTTTTTATTAATGTCTTTATTTTTATTAAATTTTAAATTTAATTTTAACTAAAAATTATTTGTATCACAGTTATGTTGCCGTATTAGATTTGTTTTCTTTGCTCGAAAACCCAACGGGATCTAGCCCCCAATCAACAGTATTTGCATTTATTTTAATTTCGTATTAAATTTAAAATGTCTGTGAAAGTTTTTAAACATTTGCTGGCGACAACAACAACAAACAAAATTTATGTTTATATTTATTAATGATTTGTTTTTTTTTTTATTTTGCGTTAAGACGTTTAAAGTTCTGCGTCCGATTAAAGACTAAACTGAAATTGTCTCAAAACAAAGATTTTATAAGAATTTTTTTTTATAATAACTAAACAAGCTAAACGACAAAAACAGGGAAGAAACAACGGTGGTGATGGTGGCGATGTAGATGATGATGATGGCGGCAAACAAAACAAAACAAAAAAAAAAAACAACGTCAATAAAATTTGTCAGGGGTGGGGGAGAAGGTAAGCTAATAGATGAATGGTTACCGGTAGCAAACAAAAACATTCCCTATGCAAGCGTTGGGGAGAGTGCATTCCCCAATGTTTGTAGGCTCGTTTAAAATTTCTCACAACTGGCGGATAATCAAAACAAACCAAAGAGGGGAAAAAAGAAACTACGCCGTACAATAATAATGAATTGGAATAAACCAATATTATGTAAGGACTAGACAAGAAACAAAAATGAACAATGTTCGATAAACAAATGTCATACGTCATTTTTTAAGGTAGACACACTCTTGCCCATTTGCAACAAATAGGCTTATATCCCTTGTATTTTGTAATAGCAAAAGAGAAAGAGGAGAAGAGGATCTGAAGACAATTCTATTAATGTCAGATTTTAATTGATGCACACACACACACACACATTCTTATGTGTGTTTTTCTTTACAATTCTTTTCTTTTTTTGTATAACAAAAGCCTATTGAGTAAGACAATAAAGACAGCAGACCAAAAGTTTTCATTTTTTTATATTGTAATAAGCAGATTTTGTAAAAACCCCCATCAGGACAAAGGCGCAGTTGGCACAGATCAAGAAAATATGACGTTTTTATGAAACGTAGAGGAATGGCGATTTTCTGCAACAAATTAGCATTGACAAGAATGGCCGTTCGGTAGTGGGATTCGGTTGCAGTCATTCACATATTTGAAACGCATGATTTTCATGTAGAATGTGAAATAATATAAATACCATATCCAATTTATGGATCCTACCTTTACTCTGGTCGCTTACATTACGAAGAATTGACATAAAAGCTAATAAGTGGTGTGTTAGAGTTTCATTGATTGGCGGGATTAATAACCTATGAGACATGGATTATAGTCTCATCGTTTATCGAAAAATACAGATCAGTAAATCATGTCTATGTCGTCGGGGGTATGAGGGAAAATATTGAAGTCACAGTTGCCGATAGTCATCTGGATAAAAAAAAAGAAAACAAGTAAAATAGCCCAGCCTTGATATTTGACTATTTAAACTGTTGACCCTTTATGGTATAGGTTCCGAAGCAGTTTGCCAATATTGACCAATATTACAACGTGACAGATTTGGACTATATCGACTACTTTCTGCACTTTATATGAGATATCTCTAAATTATTGGTAGATGTGGAAATATGCTTGAGTTAACAGATATAGCGGACAGAAGTATTTCGTTTTTATACTTCATCTAATACAGATAAAAAATATTGGTATTTGCAAAATTCGAAGGAAATCCAAACATTTATATCCAATATTATGCGAAATCATAAATTCCAATAAATGACATATTCATATCAAATTTCGGGTTAAGCGAAATATTTAGATATAGCAAGTTGTAAAGAATCGCCGAATTGCTTCGGCATGTATCACAGATGTAAGTATTGGAAATTGTGACCCTTTGTGGGTGAGGAACCAGAAATGGTTGGCAGATGTACATATATCATCTTCACAACAGACCTTATGTTAGCAAAAATGTGGGAAATTTGAGGAGAGATGGAAATATTGAAATTTGCCAAGTCTGAATGGAATCAGATGTAAATTTCATGTTTTATGGATGGATTTGGATGCTTATTTGGTTTTTTTTTTTTGAGCATTTTTTTTTTTAAATCTTGAACCCCATGAAGAAATGGTGTGATCTCCACCATCTTTATAACAAATCTTGTGTTGGTGGAAATATTGAGATGTACCAAGTCTGAATCGGGTGTTAATTTCGTGTTTTATGAGTTTTGTTATGTGGGTAATTTGAAGAGAACCGGCTGCTTATTTCGGATTTTGTTTATCGTTTTGCTTATTTAAAATTGTAACCCTTTGTGGGGGAGGTGCCAGAAGGAATGGTCCGATCTCTGTCATCTTTATAACAGATCTTGTGTTGATGGAAATATTGATATGTGCCAAGTCTGAATGGAATCAACTGTTCGAGTTTTCGAGTTTTATAAGCTTCATGAATATTCAAAATGTTGACCCTTTGTGGGGGAGGTACCAGTAGGAGTAGACCTATATATTCCACCTTCACACCAGACCTTGGATTAATAAAAATATTGTAATTCGCGTAATTTGAAGACAATCGGACACTTACATCACATTTTATAAGAGGTATAATTATTCTAGATTTTGACCGTTTGTGGAGGAAGTACTTGATGGAGTTGACAGTTATTTTCCATTTTCGCATCTGATCTAGCACTGATGCAAATATTATGATTTGCAAAGTTGGAGCCAAATCGGATTTTACTTTCTCTTTCTGTGGAGAAAATTATTTTCTTTGAAAATGTTGACATTTTGTGGGGGAGGTATGAGAAGGGGTGGGCCGATATTGCCAATCTCCGAACTCGATCTAAGTTTGACAATAATATTACGATGTACCAAGTTTGGATCAAATCGGATACATCTTCGAGAACGGATTTGGTCGAAAGAGACCTGGGGTCTAAAACCGTTATTTCGATGAGGCACTTTTTGGCCGTTTCAAATGATAGTCATATTGGCTAAGGGTATAACAAAAACAACATTCATCGTCTATTCATTAGTCAATGGCCATGCAGACTCATTGATGTCAATGTTTTGTTTTGCATCCTGAATTCCCATAAGATTTTGGCTTCACTCCTAGATTCATAATTTGAAAAAATCTCATCCTTTAGCCGACGAAAAATAATTTTTCAAAATCCTAAATGGTAAATATGACTTCAATCTATAAAGGTCCTATAGAAGGAAAATCCTCCAGTGGCATATATTAAAAAATGTTTAGAAAATTTTCTGTTTATAGAACAGCTCTATTTCAGAACTTGCAAGAATCTACAATTTTTGCAATTTTTATCGATATCAAACAGTGAAATCGGTTATCGTTGTAAAACATTACCATTCTTGCCGTTTTGGAACAGACAATTTTTTCTTGTTTATTAGTGGAGAACGATGGTATTTTATATTTTAAAAACGATTAACCACAAAATTCATTGGAGTTTTCATGGGCATTATATCATATTTCCTTTATAGTTAAATGCTATTTATTGGCCATGGTTGCCTTAGTGTTGTTAAATAAATTAAATGAAAAATGCAACTGAATATTAAATACTTTTCAAAAAAAAAATGACTACATTACATATTTGTGTACATCTAAGCCAAAACTCGTGTATTCCATGTATTGATTATACACATTTTGCCATCAAGACATTGTTTAATACCCGACTAGTATCTAGTATTTGAAAAAAAAGAGGTAATTGGCAACAAACAATAAACAAAGCAGAGAGGCAGGCAGACAAGCAAACAAAATAGGTCGTTCATAACAATAGCTTTGTTTGTTTGTTTATTTTTTTCTAAAGAACACATACAGTCATACATACGCATCATCTGACTGCTGCTGTTAAACATCAGGTTTTACGTGTTTTCCTAGCATTTATTTATCGATTAGATTAAATGATTGGGCTTTGAAAGTGGGAACAATTGACTTGTTTATATTCGGTATATAAGTGCAAGAGGTATATAAGTGAAGCTGAAAAATCGAACGTCTTTGTCACTACATTTTAATATGAAATACCAAAAAATGTTATTTTTTATAAAAATTACAATAAATTATATATTTTTTAAAAGATTTTACAAGGTAATCTGGCTTCTGAAACATAAAACCTTTTTGATACATAAAGAAATCAGGGCAAATAATGGCAGAATAATTTTTAATACATACAGGGTGAGATGAAAAAACTGCAACCAACTTCAGACTGCTGTCATTTCTAAGCCACTCGTCCGACAGCTATTAAAATTAATCCAGTGACGGGTCATAATATTGCTTACAAACATCAGCAGAAATGGTTCGAAAAGTAAAGAAGCGACTTGATCGAAACCCGCGTCGCAGTGTCCGAAAAATGGCTCTTGATGAGCAAAACATATCGCAATATTCCATTCGGCAAATATTGAAAAATGAGCTCGAGCTAAAGCCATTGAAATTCCAAAAGGTGCAAGAACTTACAGAAAGAAAATAGACTCAAAAGAGCTTAAGAGTTGCTTCGCTTGGCCGAAAGTGGTGAACTGCCGAATTTGGTTTTCTCCGATGAGAAAACATTCGTTGTCCAGCAGTTTGTAAACAAACAAAATGATCGTATTTACTTGCCAAAGAGGTCAGCTGAAAATGTGCACCTTCGGTTGGTCGGCCACCAGAACTCAAGCGCCGGCCATGGTGATGGTGTGGGCCGTCATAACAGCCGATGGTCGCTCTCGGCAAATATTAATCGACCGTGGCATCAGAATAAATGACGAATATTATTGCGAAAATATTCTGGAGCGTGTATTAAAGCCTTGGGCACGCAAACATTTTGGCCTCAGACCTTGGACATTCCAACAGGACTAAGCACCATCGCACTCAGGACGCGCCAACCAAGAATGGTTACAAAATGAGATTCCTCGCTTCATTTCCAGCGTACAATGGCCACAAAAATATCCAAATACCAATCCGTTGGACTATTGTGTCTGGAGTATTTTGGAAAGCTAGGTTGGCACTTAAAAATACCAAAGTGTCGATCACCTCAAGCATGCGCTTCGCCAGGAATAGGCCAAAATACCGCAGAGCAACATTCGGGCAACGCGTGACGTGGTTTCATTGGCCGTTTAAAGGCCATAATTCATGCCAAAGGTGACCAATTCGAACAAATCTAAACTTATTCTAAAATTTCATTGTTTTCATTCAATAACATTTAAAAAAATTTACAAATTATGGCGTTAGACTTTGTTGCAGTTTTTTTTATCCCACCCTGTATTCACGATAAATTGTGTTGTTCGATTGTTGTATTTACAAATACATAATAATACCCCACAAACAATTATAGCTTGCCTGGTAGTTAGCAATGAGAAAATTAAACAAATCAGATTACAAATTAAAATTGTTGCTAAGCGTAATTTCATTATTACGAGCCTTTTTTAACACCAAAAGTTCTACAATGTGCTGAGCACATTATAATTTTTTTTTTCAGACAGAAAAAAAATTTCCAATTTTGGCCGACTTAAGTTTTTGCTTTAAGGGAAACAGATTTGATGGATTTTATCTACAATCATTTTTTAGGATCTACTAAAAATTTAATTTT
Organism: Musca domestica; assembly: GCF_030504385.1. Lineage (NCBI taxonomy): Eukaryota > Metazoa > Arthropoda > Insecta > Diptera > Muscidae > Musca > Musca domestica. Next base: position 18,506,858 of record NW_026712409.1, on the reverse strand, counting down.
TTTTTAAATGTCCCAACAGTATTTTAAACTCTTCACCAAAATGTATATTTTCCCTTTCAATTGAACAGAGCACATGTCGGGTTCATAGAATTTGTTTGATAACCAATCTATATGAGTTATTTATATTTTTAGCAACAACAAATTTCCTTTGAAAAAAAATAATAAAAACAAAACATTCACGAAAGGCAGACGAGACAAACTGGGTATATACACATAATTTACCATAAACTGAACACATATATTCATTAATTATATATGTATAATAATTCCACATAGGTATTCACGTGTTGGCAAAAAAGCAATACGCAAACTATCGAAATTCTAAACAAAAGTAATGAGTCATTAACTTTTTTCCAAAGAAAAGTAAATAAATGAAAAATCATATAGGTTTGCAAATTTTGAATGACGTATTTAAGAGTTTTATAACAAATGGTAATGAATGCTGGAATGTTGTTGATAATTAAAAAAAATTAATTTGAATAAGAACCCCTTATTATCATAACAATTTTATACAAATGTATATCAAAACACAGAAAGTGTCAAATACAAAATTCTTTTTAATCAGTTAAAGCATTTGTATTTATAAACAAACCCAGATAATGAAGCGGATTATCTACATATACACCATAATATAATGTGCACATGTATATGCATTTGTAGTACTTTGAATCATATGACACATTTAAAGATTTACGTTTTCTTTACATTTATCAAGACAAACATTTTACAAGATAAATGAATACACTGGAATTTTCCATTACAAGATGTACCTTAATCTCATTATTTCCATCTATACAATTACATTTATAGATATCACACAATTAAGATTTCACTATATGAGTCTAAAATATCTTGAATCTAATACCATTGTTAGAATTATTCTAAAAAAAGTAAACAAAGTAAAGAAGAAGAAAAAATATACGTAATTCCTTGAGTTATTTACGTAAACTCGAACACTTATCTTATCACGAATGTTTGTTGTTCCCCTAACATCATGGAAAAAGTAATCTCATAAAAAGATACACTAAAAAGTGATAAAAATGTGTGATTAATAATATTATTTATTTCTGATTAGCATCATTGCATTGTACTAATACCTAAACAATTACCCACACTTGTAGTCATAATATAGCAATCTTATTTCATCTAATCTTTATAATATGATAAATAATTTTATACACATGCCAAGATTGTGGGCAATTATTTGCGTTTTACGAAAAAAAAAAATCAATTGATATTGTTATAAAGAAATACCTACTACTTCACGTTATCACGTGAGCTTTTCTTTTACATATAGCACGAATTTGAGAATTTAATGTTAATAATAATAAAATTAATAGCAATAATATGCCTTTTCCAGAACCTGCACTAATTTGTACTACCTTTTTGATAGAATAAAGGAAAAATCGGTTATCGTAGTAAAAATGTTTGATAATTGGTCTGTTCCAGAACCTGCAAGAACCTACTAGTTTTACAATATTCTCCGATATCATAAAGGGAAAATCGGTTATCGTAGTAAAAACTTTTACATTCTTGCACTTCTTGCAGAACAGACCTATTTACAGGTTATTAAAATGAGCAATTAATAATTATTTTAATTTACAAAATGCCAGGTTGTACTCCAAAATAATAAATAAATAATAAAAAATTTCTGATTAAAATCCCGCCCACAAATAGCATACAAGATAGTATGTAGGAAAAAGTCGATCTAGAGATCCCTAATATACCAAATATATAATTTGTTTTCTAACTTAGCATTTATTTCTAGGAACACTTCTGAAGAACCGTTAACAAAAACATTGTGTCAGAAGATGGCATAAAAACCGTTATTTCATTCATACATACAACATAAAAATCGATTTAACATAAAAAACACCATCATTCTGTAATCGACCACAATCGATCTAGAGATTCCTGATACACATTTCTTAGCTGTTTATAACTACCTGCTATTAATTTATTAAATATTATTAAAAAAGAAATCGGGACAATATAGAAAGATGATTCTATACATTGGACTAATACAAATATACATGGGCATGTTATAAACAAAAGTTTGCAAATACAATGATGTCAGAAGCAATAACGCAAAAAACAAAATGTAACGGCCGAAATATTTTTTTTATATAAACCTACAGGATTTTTATATATAATAAGATAAATTCAAGGCCATAGCAAAATGAAGGAGTTATACGTTTTTTATGCTATGTGTCATGGATAAAACAATAACTGCAGAGTTACGTCTCATCTGTGGGTTGGGTTTGGTCCATCAAAATCTTGTGGCAGGAAAATCTGCTATGGCGTTTATAACGGAGTGATATCATTCGAAAAGATCACATTCCTACAAGTTGTATTACTCCGAAAAAGATCACATGCCAGGCAACTTATGCGTTTCCAATCTTCGATTTTCATATTCATGAGGCTATTGATTTGTATTAGGAAATATTAGACCTTCCCAGTGTAAATCGATTCACTTATAATTTTAATGGTGTTTTTAAAGTCTCTATCATAAAAATATTGACATGCAATATTGAAACCGTCCAGATAACAAACAAAATAAAAAAATGTACCTATATCCACCATATTGCATGTGTGATATATAACAACAATTTGCTCACGTTCAACAATTGCCTGCCATCTTTTGGGCCTGTTAATTAAATGTAACTACATGCATATATATATTTGTTATCGCTTAACATTTCTATAGTACATCGCACACGCTGTCATACAACAACACTTGTATTGCAAGTGATTGTTATTGTTAATAAACATCTAGAATATTTTCGAATTTCTCTAACCATTTCAATTGATTTGTTGTGCTTTCCAAGTAGATATCCATCCACCATTCATTCCCCTTCATTGTTCTTTTGTTAAATGATTGTAATTAAAGCTAATTGATTTTTATCAGTCCTTTTTATACATTTTTTGGTGTTTTTCTTTTTCTTTTTAGCAGCCATACAACAACAACTATTCAGCATTCAGTCCAGACATTTCGAATAAAAATAGAACTCTTTTAAAATTGATTTGTACATGTCACGTGATGTTGCGTAGATTTCTTTTTTATTACACAAACTAATTATTGTAAAAATGCTTTTTATTGGAGGGGAAATGTGGAGATTGTATATGGAATAAGAATGAGTTTGGAACTTTTCGTATAATTGTTAATAATTAAAAAAAGCCATTAAAATACTAATCTAATGTTTGTAAAATGATTTCCCTAAGATAGTTCAATAATGGACTTAGATATACTTTTTTAGACTGTCTAAACTGTATGATCTAATGTTCTGTTCCGTTAACTGCAAGAATCTGCTAGTTTTGCTCCTTTTTTTTTTTTTTTTTTTGAAGTCATAAAGGAAAAATCGTTTATCGTAGTAAAAACTTATACATTCTTGCAGATCTCAAACAGACCATAAATTTTTTTAAAGGATACCGAAAATTTGTGTAGTATTTATCCAAAATTCAATATATTTTCATATATATTTTTACATAATGTTCTATAGAGAAATAAGCATAAACAATGACGACTGCATTATGATATTTGCATTATAAGCAAAAGATAACAAAAATGTCGTTATCTTCAGAAAAAAGTCAAACAAAAGATAATTTTTACGACCACCAGTCAGGCAAATAAACAAAGTGTGGGTGAGAAGAGGATAAGCAGCAGGCGGACGATAATATACTGCAGAAGTAGAAAAAAGAAAAACAAATGTATAAACAAAACATCAACAACTCAACTTGTCACGTTCCCCATCAGCCAGCCAGCCAGTGAACCAACCAGACAACTTGATATGTATTTATATAATTTGTGAAAAGAAGAGGAGTGGAGGAAAAGGAGACTGGTAGATGGTAGGGGCAGTATTCAGTTAAACCTGGCTAACGGCATTGTTTGTTTGTCAACACAAATTCTAACAGACTAGTAGGTAGTACAATACAATAAAACATTATAATGGGTGACTACATGACTTAAAACATGAAGTAAAACAAAACAAGAAAATAAAACTATATTGTATTTAGCTTTTTTAAATCTTGTGGCCTATTCAACATTGAGAGAACAAGATAAGAATTTAAAAGATGGTAGGTACATAAAATATACTGCTTAAATTTACACAACGAAATCAGAAAGAAAATCATGATGATAAGAGAAAAGTAAATAAGATAAGTACTAAAGTGGGCTGTGTTTGAAGTAATGAAATAATGGTAAATTACGGTTTTCAGCTTAAATAAACACAAAAATGAGAATCTGGAATTTTCTGAGATTTAAATTTATTTACGTAAAACATTTGAGGTTATCTGTATAGACATGACTAAGCAGTTAGATATTTATCAAGAAGCTGACTATAAAGTATGTCAGACAGAGTCATTTGGTAAAGTTTGTTATGACCATATTTTGAAATGTAAATTATTACAGCGAGTTATAATGCTCAACCAATAAACCATTTTTGATATCTTAACCAGATAAGGCAATATATTTGATCTATTCCAAAACTGCAAGAATGTAAAAGTTTTTATTACGATAACGGGATTTTCCCTTTATAATATCGAACAAAATTTCAAAAATAGTACATTCTTGAAGGTTCTGGCACAAAGCGTAAGATATTGTTGATAACTTAAAAATTAAAGAGTAGGATTTTATTGGACACTATATGAAGTCTCCATCCCTAATCTTCAAAGTCCTGCAGCTAAAGCTCTTGGTATTTTAAAGTGAATTTTCATCGGTTATAGCAGGTAAAAACAATAACTTTTAGTAATTAGTTTCTCTTCTAACAATTATTTTACATTAACACGACTCGATTTGAAAAAATCTGTCATTTGCCTTTTTTAATACTTCCTCCCACTCTATGAAAGAAGTTGCCATAAATTCCTGCAAGAAAATTATGCAGACAGACCTAATAACATTTTTTACATTTTTGTTTTACTAGCCGATGCGCCCACCTTGTTAAACATACCTTTGTCAAATCAATTTTAATGACTTGGAACGCCTATCATCCAAGAGATCTAAAAATACCTTCTAAGCAAAATCAGTTGTACATAAATCTAAATTGGTTTATTTGCATTTATTCAATCCATTTAATAACATAGGATAAAAAATAAAAGTATTTCTGACCCTCAAGATCATTCCCTTTCGATGTGCGTTGCCATCAAAATAAGCACCGAGATATTTGTTATCGATCACAATCGGTCTAAGTATCCCTAATGCAAAAAGTCAGCTGTTCCTTATGAAAAGGTGGTCTATTGAAGCAATTGCAGCAGATTAGTAGCTTTATTAAAATTTTAACAGTACTGCCCTTAGCTCAAAAAACTGAAGATAAAATTTCCACAATTCTGCAGGTTTTGTGTTCAAAAAATATGTGATCTAAAATTATTTTTTGCGGCGTTTTTCAAAAATAGTGACTTATATTTATGACCAACGTTGCATGCTGTAGGGTACAAATATTAAGCTACTCATGCCAATATTTTAAGGTTAATTTCAAAAATATTGAATATGGAATAGTTTACTCTTGGGCCTAAATAAATTAAAAAAATAAACAAATCATAAAAAAAACATTTTCTCCTTTTTATAATCGGCAAGGCAAACACAAATCGCTTTCTGGAATTATGGAGAAAATTAATTACGAAATGGAAAACAGAAAACGAACGAGTCGAGAGCGAGCGGAAACAAAACAATAAACAACAAAAATCCAAATGGGGGAGAGAGTAAGGGACCAAGAGAGCACATTATTCCAACTAGAAGAGAATAACTTTCCAACGGAGTACAGTGGAGACTTGTATTGGAGACTATTTGTCCGTCTCATTCACTCAACAATGAAAAATAAAACATTAATAAAATGGCTGAAATGAAGAAAAAAAAATTGAAAAAAAACGAACAAAAACCTTAATATTTTACAAAAAAAGGGGAGAAATACATTAAAAAGAATTCATAATTAATATATTAAGTAATGTTTATCGCTCTTTTAAAATAAAAACAACACAAATGGAGTAAAGATAAAAATAAAATTCTCAACAAAAACGCAAAAAGCTAGGGCGGGGGTCAGGTCATCACATAAAATGTATATTAGAAATATTTGTATTAAACTTGTGTTTTTGTATGTTGAATTTGATTTTTAATTCTTTACTTACAACAAAATACTTTCTTTCCCCCTTGTAATACTAGTCTGGTTGTTCGACAATACTTGAAGGTTAATTTCGTACAAGTATATGTGTGTATTTTATTTATACCGAAACAGTTATTGTTGCTTTTGTTCGTTTTTTTTTTTTTGTTTCTTTTTTCTTGTAAATGCAACGAATACAAACAACTAGACCGACAACTTTGTCGTCACGCCGTCATCATCAACACCACACACTACACATATTGCTGTAGCAGATGTATGTACTATATAGAAAATACACACACACGCTTATGTGTACTATATATATAATTCTCCTTTTATCTTCTTTTACTTAACCCACAAATAATTTACAAACCATTTTCTATTACTTTTTTTTATGAAAACTAACGGCCATCACACTTTTGAGAAACGGTTTCCTAAGGATATTTATTCCAACCGTTTCTCTTCTTCGTATAGCACTTTAATAACAATTATTCATCAACATCATCACTGCAAAACTTTCTTCTTCTTCATTTTTCTTTTTCTATTCCACTAGAACACTATTATTTTTACTTACAGTTTATTATTCATTTGTGATGGCATTTTTACTCTTAATGGTTGAAATTTATTAGAACACAAAGAAGAAATAATTGTTGTTTGATTATTAGATCGAACTGTTTTGTTGTTGATTATTGTGAGATGGTGTTGTTGCTGTTTTTCACACTTCACTTTGGCTAGCAAGCTAGATGGGAGTCTTTTTTCTCAAGTGGCAATTGGTTTGCGATTGTTATTAGAGGAAACTGACGATTTTCCTTCAATACGATTCAATTTATAGAATTTGAGTTTTATTGGAAGTGGATTTTGGAGAGTTGTGGAGACATTTGAGTCTACATGAGAGGTTTGGAGAAAACGAATGTTTGAGTCACTGAACAGTAATTTTGTTTCGTAAGGGGACTTCACATTTAACAGTTCATAGAAATTTGACGTGTTTTAGGGGTGGTTTGAAGTAGTGTACCGAGTATCGAACCGGTTTACTTGTCAAGTGAGTATCTCTCAAATTGGATATAGATGGTTAGGTTCCTTATGTTTACCTTTACTTATAGATTTCCTTAAGCATACATATTTTTAGTTACTTGATAAAACAAAAATCAAAAAATAAAGACTTTTCTCCATTAAATGCCCACTTTAGAAAAATGCGCTCCAATAACATGTTAGCGATAGCGAATAACATTTCCACTAAACAGGAAAAGCGCTTTGGGTCAGTTTTAGAGGAAAATATTACAGCTAAATCAATAACACTATCGATTGGTTATCGATAGTGAACCCATTTCCCTTTGAGTGTTCATAAAATTTGATTCGTAAAATAGCTGGGAGACACAAAACAGTAATTGTATTTCATTAATGGTCTTCACATTCGACAGTCGAGTGTAACATAATATTTTTAGGGTTGGCTCATGTTAGAAGAATATAGATAGGCGCATCGACACAGCTGCAGGACAATGAACTGTCAAACGAATTTTGGATTAGAAAATCTTGAATGAAAAATTATTTAAATTTGTAAAAATTGTTGAAAAACGCGAATTATAATAACCTTCGAATGACGTCGTATAAGAAAATATATAAAAATCTACTCTTTTTTGAAAAAACATTACATTTTTTGACATAACAATGCCCCAAGCGTTCATGCATTTACCTGTATTCTTCTACCATGGGTTGGCTGTAGCAGTGCACACATAATCGAAGTCCTTGTTAAAACACTATTGGTCTACGCGGATATATTCATTATTATCTGCTGAGTTTACATCAAAACGTGTTCTTCTGATCATTTACTTCACTTTTAGACCAAATTATTTATTTATATTTATTTATTTACACAGGCTATGCAGAGGATTTTTTTTTAAATCGCTCTGACTCATAGCACGTTTACATTGTACTAGCTTTAGCAATATTAGTAGATTTAAAATGTCAATTCCATTGCATACGTCATAAATGAGATTAGCCCCGTAAAATGCTCTAATTGCTCTACTCCGGAGGTTCTGAAACACACAAAATGAAAACAGTCTAAGTAACTACGCAATTTATATTTTACTACTTTTTATTCTGGTTGCAATCGGCAACAGCTGCAACATAGGTTTGGTTCAAAATCTCATGAACAGAACACATTAGATCTCAATCGAATTTATTGACAGCTTGTGAATAGAGGGATAGCTACAATGAATAGCCTTTATAAATAAGTTAGTAATAGAAACCTTTATTAACTATTATTAGAATATTATTACAAATACAACGTACAAAAGAGAAACAAAAATAAAAACATAGAAAAAGCGAATAAGGCAAAAATATAATATAACTTAACATGTTATGTTAAAGATTTAATGGTAATCTGTTTTATTAGTTAAGGATTAATTAATTTAAAGTAATTGTGAAGAATCTATATCAGATTACATCACCATGTCGCCTCCGGGTACTTCTCACATTTAAATTTGTTTCATTTGTTGTCGACTTGATTGCCGCATCCAATAGGTTTTTTTGATTGCGGGTACGACTACGCGATTTGGTTACAACAGCTTTTGTAATTGGCTTAAGACTTAGTGGTGAATCCTCCAGTATTACAATTGAAGTTTTCTTGGCCGTAGGCGATCTGCGTAACCGTGGTCGACCTCTTTTTTCTTTTGTTTTATCATTTAAGTCTAAATTCTCTAATTTTGTTATTATATCTAAATTATTATGGGGTTGCTGATTCTCTTTGGCTTGTAGATTTTCCATAGACGATGATGTTGATGAGAGTGATGAGGCATCTGTGCTTGATGTCATTGCTGTTGATAATATGGCTGGAGGGTCTATCAATTCTATGCTATCTAACATTGGACTTGTTTTGGATTTTGTCACTTTTGCCGCAGAGGAGGAAGGTATTTTCCTCGCATATGTTTTTGTTACCTTTGTGATTTTCTTTTTGTCTTTCATGTTATTGTGCATATTATCATCATCTGAATCTAGAATTTCAATGGCATCTTCACAAATATTGAATTTCGGTTTAGTTTTTGCTTTGATTTTTAACTCAGGACTGGAGCTGCTGCTACTATTTGTTTGAGAATTAGATGGCTTGCGGGTGGAGATAGCAGCACCTGTATTGCCAGTTACTTGTTTTCTATTTGAAGAATTCACAACCCCTGGAGCCTTTTTATTGCTACATCTGACCACTTTATCTGGTGATATATTAATTTTCTTTAATTTGTTCATATTCTTCATATTTTCCAATGCATTCTTAGGCATTTCATGATGTGCAGCCAATAATTGTTGTTTAAAATTTACCCGATACACTGCATCTACGCTCCATTTTATTGTCTCACAAACTTCCAGACCATGTTGGAGACACTCTATGGCCTTATCGTGTTGATTATTGGCCCGGAGAAAATTCACATAATGCTGCATGGCCATAAGTTGGATGTGTTTAAAGAAGTTTTTATTGAAACGGTTTTGTCTCATCTCCAGCCATTCACGTCCCTTCTCATAGAATGGTTGCAGTTGCACATAGTCTTCAACCAGAAAATAGAGACGGGCATTTAAACAGCCTATCACAAAATATGTCCAATCCATGAACTCATTTTGTGGCAGAGTTTTTGTGTCGATTTTAAATTTAAAATAACTTTTTAAAGTTGTTATCTGGGAGTCAGGTCGTAAATATAATTTGCCCTTTGAATTAAAAGAAAACAATGATTTCCTTGGGGGATAGATAAACAATATAAATTTATACTCACCGTTTTTATGGGCGACAATTGCACATGGGCCAGGCGACGTGCTGCTTCTATGTCATTGTGGTGATTTAAAGATGAGAGAATGTCATTGTAGTTTTCTGGTGACCCAGCGCTGCTGCATTTTTCCTCATCCTTCTTGGCCTCAACTGAATTACCAATTAATTCTTTTAAACTCTTGATGCCCATAACATATTCGATTATTTTCATTTTTACCTAAAAAAAAAGAAATTAAATGCCAAAATTTACTTCGATAAAACGCTTTTAGATTTTAAAAGAAATACCTGGGCCTGATCAACATATTCCATTTGTAAATTTATCCACATCCAAGAGCACATAACCTGGGCCATACGCAAAGCATAGCCATATTGTACGGCACATCTACAGGCCACCACGAACAGGGAGTTAAGAAAATTCTCATACATACGATTAGCAGAGCATTCAGCCATATCCTGTGCCAAATTTGTTATCAACATATTGTAGTACAAGGCATCGCCCGAAACAAAGGAAAAATCTCTCAGACGATCTAGCATGCGTTCCATTTCATCCATTAGACATTGATTCAATAGAAGACTGGCAGCCTTCTTTGGCATTTCCGGCCGACAATAATGTTTCCACAAGAGACGATAACGTATTACATCTAAGGTAGCCCGCACAATGTCATAACAACCCTGACGTTCACCAAGTTCTCCATGTTTTTCCTCAACAAATTGCAGCAACATTTGGGCAAAACTATATTTGCCATTATTGGCATAGTAGTAGGCGATTTGCAGGGTGGCCAAAAATACCACGTTTTGTTTGCGCCGTGTTAGGCTAGATAACTGTTCCAAGGCCTGTGTTATATTGGGTAAATGCCATTGTACTTCCTTTTCCAATTGAAGGATACCATTTTCGGTTTTCTCATGGAAAACAGAAAATTCACAAAAGAAAGTCAGACTAATCAATGACGAGCAACTATTCCACAATAGTTGGCAGATTTTGTAGTGAAGCAACCACACATTTGAGGCATATTCCATATAATTTCCAAACTGCAGATACTGGGCAAGGGTTGTTAAATCATCAACGATGGCCTCCCAATCAATTAGGGCCTCCTCACTTGATATTTTTTCGGTATCGAACTGAAAATAAAAAAAACAAATGTTATTGATTTGAAATATTTCCAAATATGATTGTTGTTGTTTTGACTTACCCTATCATAGAATTCCTGAAAAGCTGAATAACCATCATAGGCCAATTTTACATACTGCAACTCATTACAAATGGTCATCTTTTCCATTTCCTTGTTCAGCAGCAATTGCTCCAACTGCGTTTCTCCAAAATCTTTAGTTTCCAGAGGCATTGCCTGTGATCGTTGATTGTGATATTCCTGCAGGAGTTTTGTACAGGTATGACCATATGTTAATTGTTCCAAACGACTCATTGTGGATTTGGTGCGCAAATGTTTATGTATTGATAGAAATTTCGGCACCTGAGATGTTAGAAGCTTTGTGCAGCGTGTGGTTATGACAAAATCATAATATGACTGACTAGATGATATCAGCGATTGCATTAAATTGATATTCGTTCTATAGTATTTGACAGTGTGTTGAACTTCCAGCCAATGTAGAAGTTTCTTACGGCATGCTCTCAAGTGTGGACGCAAAGGATTTGTGCTACGCATTAGGCTGTATAGTAAACAATTTTCGTGTGGAGGTATCGATACATTTTGTATATTTTTCTGCTGTTGTTCATCTTTGAATGAATCACTATAGTACATGCTGATTTGTCCACGTATTTGGGTGAAATCAATTTCTGTATTTAAATGCAACAGGGAGGCTATATAACATATTTGCATTTCACGTATTTGTTGGGGATCTCCGGAAAAACATTGCACCGAAGATTTATAAATACGTCTCAAGAGCAAAGGCCATTCAGTTTCGGCAAATTTATTATTAATTTTCAGATATAGTTCAGCTAATTTCACGCAAGTCTTAGCCTGTCTTGCACTGCTGGCACTAACAGCTGCCTGTTTGAAACGGGTCAACAAAAATGCTATGTCTTGGGATTTACTGTCAATGCATTCCATTTTGTCGATAATTTTAAAGGCATGGCTAACAATGAGTAGTAAAGGTTTTTGCAGCTCTTCCACATATACGTCCTGGAAGAAAGAAGGAAAAAAGACGTTAGAAAATGATTGTATAATAGGGGTAATAAGTTGTTGTATCTAAAAAAATAATAAAAGTGCTTCAATATTTTGTATCTATCTTCACACCAGACCTTGGGTTAATAAAAATATTGTGTAATTTGAAGAGAACCGGTTAATTATTTCAGTTTTTATAATCGTTTTGGTTATTCAAAACTTTGACACCTTGTGGGGAGGTACCAGAAGGAATGGTCCGATCTCTACCATCTTTATAACAGATCTTGTGTTAATGGAAATATTGAGATGTGCCAAGTCTGAATGGAATCGGATGTTAATTTCGTGTTTTATGAGCTTCATGAATATTCAAAATTTTGACTAGTTGTGGGGGAGGTACATAATGGATTGGACCGATATATTCCATCTTCACACCAAACATTGGGTTAATAAAAATATTGTGATGTGCGTAATTTGAAGAGAATCGGATAAGTATTTCGGATTTTATGATCGTTTTGGTTATTCGAAACTTTGACACCTTGTTGCAAGGTACCAGAAGGAATGGTCCGATCCCTACCATCTTTTTTAAGATATTTTGTGTTAATGGAAATATTGAGATGTGCCAAGTCTGAATGGAATCGGATGTTATTTTCGTGTTTTAAAACCTTCATGAATATTCAAAATTGTGACTCTTTGTAGGGGAGGTACTTAATGGAGTAAACCTATATTGTCCATTTTCGCATCCGACCTAGCACTGATGCAAATATTAGGATTTGCAAAGTTAGGGCAAAATCGGATTATCCTTTCTCTTTCTATGCAGTAAATTATTTTCTTTGAAAATGTCGACATTTTGTGGGGGAGGTACCAGAAGGAGTGGTCTGGTATTGCCCATCTCCGAACTCGATCTAAATTTGACAATAATATTACGATGTACCATGTTTGGATCAAATGAAGTACTTCCTTCAAGAGTTATCATGCGCACCAGCCAGACAGACATTGCTAGATCGACTCTAAATGTCCTGAAACAGATCTTGTCCAAGGAGACCTAGGGTCTAAAACCGTTATTTCGATGAGACACGTTTTGGCTGTATCAAATTCTATATACCCTCTCTAGACATATCACTGAATATATACCAATATATGAGATATATATTTTAATTTTGATATGCTACATTTTAAAGAATGCATTCATAATGATTAAACTTAAAATACATGTCCACCGTTAGCATACCTGTTGCTTTGAGTTTTCTTGTCCATCTGACACCTCCAACCCATTGGTACATTCCTCCTTTGGTTCATCTTTCACATTTTGGCAATATAAAACAAATATGGACAGGGCAGCATTGGCAAATGTTAAAATTATGTGCTTACGGAAACTCGTACAACATCGGATTGTATTCAATTTACTATCACTCGATATACAAGGTGCCAACTTCATGGCTTCCAACAGAAGCATTAACAATGCCCGATAGGATGATAGATGTTTCATTTGTTTCCAAAAACAACAGAAAACTGTTGTATTCTGTATTTGTATATGGATGGTACTAATCAGCACCAGCATATCTTTGAACCACAAATAATTCACGGCATTTTTGGAATGTAACTCAAAAAGTTGCCTGAAGCCCTCACAACATTTTGTTATTGCACTCTGAAATCCATCTATGGGCTTTTGCATACATATTATTTTTAAATATTGATAGAGTTGACCAAACAATTCTGCTATGGCTTTATCGGATTGTAGATTACTATCTGCGTGGCAATATTTCAATAGTTGGACACATAATTGTGTTTGGAAATTATCCATTATATCGTATACAATGAAATTATTCAATGTTTCGATGATGAAATGAGCCATCTGTTGTATCTCCTCCTTTGGGGGTGGCGGCGACATACGTTGTTGGGTGTGTAGCTTAAATAAAGATGCAAACATTCGTGCCACCTTCCCTGCAGTTAGATGACTAAATAGTTTTTGCATTTTTGTATATCCTGAGGATGGAAATATACTCTGCAGGCATTTGTGTAGCACATCCTTGTATTGCAGATTGATCTCCTTATTTTTATCCAACATTTGTTCGAACAGCACTTGAAGATTTTCCACAATGTGATTTAATTCTGTCAGATCGGGTTTGCGATTATTCTGTAGATGGACATTTTGCAGGAACATTTGATTGCAGTACATGGAAACAAATGCAAGGCAAACATCTTCGGTTTGCAATTTACTGGGCGGTAGGTCACAGATATAGTAATATATTTTGGAGGCATATTCGAAATGTTTCTAGAAGACAAGAAAATTTGGTATAATATTCGAATATTACTCTCTCGGAAGGACTGTTCTTTGTATGTCCTCACTTACCTTTGTCACTAAATGATAGTGAAAATATCGTAAATTATTTACATATGCTGACCAATATTTATCACTACATTCCGGCTTGAGATTGTCACCAAATACCTGTGTTATTATTTCACAATATATCTTTGGATATTTCACTTCACATTTGGCTATGCTATTAATAATTCGGCTGGCAAATATTAGCTGATGCTTAAAAGCATCCTGGTGGCCGGACTCGCCATATCGTTTAAAGTATTTTCCAATTTGATGTTGGGCAGCAATAGCATCGTCTTCGACGCCACGTAATTCGTTTTCGAAGTTATTTTGCATTTTGAACTAACTGAATCATTTAAATTATTAAATTAAAAAAATATTTTGTTTGTGGCTCTGTAGGCTTGGAAGGGTTTAAAAGGGGCGCTCTGTTTAAAGCTGATAGTATCGATATCATGTTTTAAAAGGGTTATCGATTAGAAGTTTTTTCAATCGATATTGACGCATTAAATATCAGTACCATGATCCAAGTATAAGGTCCCCCTTCCAGCTCAGCTGATTACCAGACGATCTGTCAATTAAATTTGAATTCGCTGCAACAAAAACAAACTTCAAAACGATGGTAGAAGAAATGAACTGTCAAACCAATTTTTAAGTTAAAAATTTAAAATGAAAAATTATTGCAATGCTTGGGAACATTAATATGTCAAAATTGTTAAAATGTTTTGTCAAAAATAAGTAAATTTTTATACGTTTTCTAATACGAGGTTGTTATGATATGCAATTTTTACAAATATCAACAATTTTTCGTTTAACATTTTTAATTTCAAATTCGGTTTGACGGTTCATTGTCCCAGCAGTTGCGTCGATGCCTCTACCTGTATTTTTGTACCATGTGTTATACATATAAAATATGACAACAAACATATTCGCCACAAAGTTCTTCTTATTTTCGCCTCAAGCATGAATTTTGACATTTCATCTGGTAAAATAACAGCTGTTTTTAGATTAATTCGCTCGAAGGAAGACCTTATAATTGGGCCATGATCAGTACCAAGGTAGATGTACTAGGTAATCGCATCAGCCCAGCTGACGGCACCATTAAATGTCAAAACAAATTGTTGTAATGAAGAATTCGCCCTAAATGAATGCAACAACAAATTTGTTTATGTTGTCTTCCCTAAAAGTACCTTTTTATAATATTTCAAATAATTTAAGAGCAAGTTTAGAGTGAAACAAGTAAAAAAAAATTAAAAGAAAATGAAGGAAGGAGGTTAGAATGGAGTGCAGCTTTAAGAATTAAGTTAGCCTCAACATCTAAGATTTCCAAAGCACATCACGGGAAGTAGTACAAGAATTCGACTCTTGCCATTTACAGTTCCGGAAAACTTTCGGTTTAAACCAGTAAAATATAGTCATTATAAGTTTCTTGTTTTAAAAAATATCGCAATACTACAATTAATACTTATTTTACTCTTATTTGTTTTACAATAAAAACTTTTATTGCGACGTTCGTTTACGACGAGAGGCACACAAAATAAAATGTAAACAAACACCTCGTTTCTGATTGGTTGAAACAAATTTGCCGCAACCTTTAAATGTCATGGCGAATCTATGTTTTTCGCCTTAGATGCCAATTTTGACATTTGAGGGGACCACAAAAGTTGCTTTGTTGTAGCAATTCGCCGATGCGGTTACCTGTTAGATCTACCTTGATCAGTACCGTATTTGCTCTGTTCCAGGTACTGGATTTTTGTCATTTTACATATCCTTTGGAAAAGAAAATGCCCTAGCAAACGTAGCTAACTATCGATAACACAGGTTTTCCCCAAAACTACAGAGTGACTCAAAACAACGTAATTTAACATTTAATGCACTATTTTCCAACTGTGCGACAGAAAAACAATCCAATCGACTTGAAAACAAAAATAAGAGTAAAAATGTAAATAAGTAAATAAACGTTTTTAGATAATGAATCGTCTTACCCCTTTTATTAATTCCGTACATTAACCATGGCATAATTACAGAAGCTACCCCCTAAATGCAATATTTTCTTTTGGTGCACATTTACACATTTTGTGTATGAATGTGTATTGTTTTGAATAAAAAATACAATAATTTGAAAATATTTCAAATTTGGTTGCAAAATAAATGCAAATTTAAATGGGTAACAAATTGTACAGTTTGTTGGTAAAAGTGTATTGTCCTACTATTTTAGATTCTTGTTTCGCGGGTTTTCCCAACATAAGATTCTTGGTAAAAAAATTAAAAATAAACAAATTTTTATATATTTAAAAGTCTTTTTGACACTATAAGACTCCAGCACAGAGTTGTATTTTTGTAGTTTATTTAAAGTTGAATAACCTTTCTTACTGAGCCATGGTACAAACCCTACCAATATCTTCCACTCGTTGCACAAGCCTACCTAGTTTGCTCTTCGCTTTTGTCACTCACTCAAACACTTGGATAAGCTTTTTTATTTCCTTTAATTAGATTGTTAATATATTTTATATTATAACAAATTATTATATTTTATGAATGTATTTTTACTACGAATTTTATATTGTATATTTTTGCAGATTTTATTAATTTTCTCGTGCTTTTTCAAACTGAGAGCGGTCATGTATCACATGATATGCATACCTACTACACATGGAAAATTGGACACTACATATGTCAAAAGCAATCGGTCGGATAGAGCATATAATACACCTATAGATCCCATTTTATTATGTTCGTTGCCACGAAATTACTTTTCAACGGCGTCATCTTCATTGCGCGCAGAACTTTGAGTTCTGCTCACGTGTTGGTAAACATTCATTGTCGAATCTGAGAGAGAAGTCTACGTCCAACCCGGTACAAAATGGTAACCCAGGAACAAATACGAAACATTGGATCCGTGCTGAATAATAAGGAGCGACCACTCAAGGAAAGATTTCGGGCACTGTTTACACTGAAAAACCTTGGCGGAGAATTGGCCATTGAAGAAATAAGTCGTGGATTTGCTGATGATTCAGCGCTGTTGAAACATGAGTTGGCCTATTGTTTGGGCCAGATGCAAGATAGCAAAGCTTTGGGCGTTTTGACCAAAGTCTTGGAAGACACAAGCCAGGAGCCGATGGTACGACACGAAGCTGCCGAAGCAATGGGTGCCATAGGCGATGCTGAAATTATACCGGTTTTGGAGAAATATAAAAATGATCCTGTGGTTGAAGTGGCGGAGACCTGTTCCATTGCTTTGGATCGTGTCAAGTGGTTGCAAAGTGGCCAGAAAGTAGATGATAACAATCCCTATGCCTCGGTAGACCCTTCGCCACCGGCAGACAAGAGTAAAAGTGTTGATGAGTTAAAAGCAATTTATTTGGATCCAAAACAAACGTTGTTCGATCGCTATCGTGCCATGTTTAGTTTGCGAAATATGAGAACAGAAGAAGCTGTTCTGGCCATTACCGAGGGATTGAAAGATTCGTCGGCATTGTTTCGCCATGAAGTGGCATTTGTTTTGGGCCAGTTGCAGGAGCCATGTAGCATACCCTTCTTGAAGGAGAATCTAGAAGATCGTTTGGAAAACGAAATGGTACGCCATGAATGCGCCGAGGCATTGGGTGCCATTGCCACCGAGGAATGCATTGATATTCTCAGTCGATATGCCGAAGATGAAAAACGTGTCGTCAAAGAATCCTGTGTCATTGCCTTGGATATGTGTGAATACGAGAATAGTCCTGAATTTCAATATGCTGATGGTTTGCTAAATTTGAATAAATAATAACGACGACAAATCACATGTTGAGTATTAGTTATAGGGATATTTAAAATTGTTTTGATATGTAATATATGAAAAAATAATTAGTGATAAAAATAGATACCAAAATAAAAAGATTCATAATAAAGCACTATTCAAAAGTAATGATGATGCTTCTGAGACCCCTTTAAAAATGTCCCCAAGAATCGACGATTTGGTCATATTCTTTAAAATTCACGAATATGGCTTTAAGTACAACAAAATTAAACGAAAGTCTTAAGGACTCGATATATTTAAAATCGCAGATCTGATTCCCAAAGTGGCGGCCAAAAGGTAGATTATAATGTTTAATAACGTACGATTTATCATTTAATTTTTTTCGTATAGTATCACATGAATAAAAGAAACAAAACAAAAACCAACTCAGACAATAAAGTTATATAAAAACCAAAATATAAAAATGACACATTAAATTGGAAATAAATTGGGCGATGTGGTAGACGCTTGCAAAATTGATGTGGTAAAATGTGTATTCAAGTCAAATAAGTGTTCTATAATAATGTCATTAGTAACTTCCTTCGGTGCACCAGCAGGTTTCTGTGTTGTTGAAGTGGTGTTAGATACGGTGACCTTATTATTGCTGATAGCTGGGCTTTTGGAATCGCTGGGCTTTTCTGGTAGGATCTCAGGTGATGTATTTACTGAAATAAAAAATGTTACCATTACTTACATAATAAACTAATCGCAGTATTTTAAGACCTACATAAAGTAAAAAGTATTCCCTCATCATCAACATCCATGTCTATTAAATCGTTAATATCGATTTCCTCATTCTGTTGGTCGCTTTGTTCCATATCGACATCCTTTTTAGTTATTGATTTTATATTATTATCAACATCGTTTTTAATCTTTGTTTCTTCTGTGGGATTTTCATTTGGCTCGACTTTAGTAACCTCACCAAATCCCAATATGCTGTCAGTATTACGAGCTGTTAAGTAAAATCAAATTTAAGTACAAATGGAACAATCTTAATCAAAAACAACATTAAGTTCGGCCGGGCCGAACTTTTAATACCCTCCACCCTCCAATGGAAGGTATAAAAAGACACTTGTGAGAAAGCGTTCTTACCCAAAATATATCTTCTTAAGCGTTGCTTTAATTCTTTGCTATTCGGATAAAGATTATTGGAATATAGAGAAGCTTTCAATTCCTCTAAAACGTCATGGCTTAAACGACGTGTTAATATCACAGGCATATAATGATCCTTTATATATTCATGAAGCATTTCCAGGCTACTGTTCGTTACTAGAATGCCCATTTGGAAAAGAGCCATCTCCTTTTCATGGGGTACCATGGGTTGGGACATTAGTTTACTAACACGTTGCAGGATTTGTTTTTGTTTGGGGAAAACACTGCCGTATGCCTCCTACAGATATGAGTAATACGATAATATAATCAAACAATAGGAAAACAATTTCCTACCTTTCCGGGCCGGTTTAAATTATCGGTAGATGAATTCATCACATCAAACCAAAAATTAATTAACAATAAAAATTCGGCCGTCTCCAGTGGTTTGTACATATTAACTTTCATTGTGTGGCAGCGTTTGAGGGCATTTGTTGTGGTCTTTGAAAAAAATTCAGTCACTAGTTTTATATCCTCTTTTGCTAAAAAAAAAATAATTTTCTTTATTATTCCATGAACATTGATTTCTATATGCATACCATTTTCAGAAAAATGTTCATCGGTTAGATTCAGTTTCACAGGTCTCTTGGTATCACTTTTATGGTAATTTAATAATTCAACAAATGTACAGGGTTTCAAATGTTCTTTGTTAACAACTAAACCCGTGTCCAATAATTGATTGCGCACCAATTTTAGTAAATGCATGGGATTGGCAAATGCAAAGATTTTTTGTTCGGGATTGGCAGGATTTGAGAACCAAGGTTTGTCTAAAAAAAATTGATCCGCAATGAAAAAAAAAATGCTAAACCATCTTACAAAATGAAATTACCTCACTTACCTATGGTTACATTTAGTTCTTGCCACAGACTTTTGTTTTCCTCGCTTATATTACACACCAAGGCCACTACTGGGAATCCCGTTTCTTTCAAAGCCCCAATTATTGTGTGTAAGGATTTCTTCTTCATTTTACTGTCGTAGTTGTAGAACACAACCTGTTTCCATGATTTTCTCAAGCCTCGCGCCATTACAAACTGGGCTGTTTTGGGGACTTGATTTGGTTCCCTTACTTTCAGTTCATCAAAGGTTAAAACGCATATTTTATCTTCTTCCGATAGTTCAGGTTTGTTTTTTAGGAATTCAATTGCCGTCTTTAAGACACCCTCGTTGACATCATAGGTAGAACACCATCGTTGAAGCGATGAAACTGAGGGCAGTGGAAATCCCATATTGTATAAATGTTTATAGGTCTTGGGACCCTTCTGATGTAAAACTAAAGCACTTGCAATGTCACCCCATTGCCAGTTGACGTTATGGCCACCCATCATTTTGCGCACCTGGCCTTCGGTAAATATTTTCCTCATATTCTCAACAGCCAAATTTAATCCATGCATCTTTACTCTCATATCTCTTAATTCATTTTCCAATCTTTTTATAGTCCTTCTTTGCTCATCACACATTGCTGAAAATGAACCTTCGAAAACGACGGAGCTTTCAACGAATATGTTACCATGCAATTGGCGTTAACATCACTTCACTACTTACTCCGTTTGAGTGCCCATATTTACGGGAGCACCAAAAGGATCACTTTGGCTACTCATATGTATGCGTTTATGTCCACGATTTCCACTTTCAAAATATGGTTCATCCAAAGGGCCCGGGTGCCTTTTAGTTGGCATATATCGCAAAGGAGTATTGTCATGACTAAAAATAAAACAAAACTTCATTAAATTTTCTTCTAATCGCACTCAGAATCATGCATCATGAAACAACATACTCCATGTCCAGTGAAAAGTCTTCGGATCCAGTGTTGAGATTTTGAGGCAAATACGGCACAGCACAGGGCAGCAACATGCATCTTTTGCCGGCCTTAACAATTTCCTTTTCCAAAAAATGATCTGCACACAGTACATCGTGTTTAGCAAGTTTCCTTCTGCAAATTTTCATCCATTGCCTACGCCTGCCTTCATCTTTGGGCACCTCGAAAAATGATCCGCTGCCGGAAACATATCTCTTTAGGCATATACAACACCTTCTCATTGTTTTGTCCTTGTCTTCTATACCCGGTTTTAAGGTATTTGTAAAAAAAATAACGTAGTTACAGATTATTAATATGATAGCTTGCAATTGGAGAAATTTTGGGAAAGTAAAGAAATGTTATCTTTAAAGAGAACGTTATCATTTCATAGTGATTAGTAAAGAAACAAATATCATTTCATCGTGATTAGCAGTGACAGAATTCAAAAAATTGAGTGAAGTAGTCCCACCCGTTTTCACATGGTGCTAGAGTCATATGTAAATTGATTTTTTCACGTTTTATAATTAAATTAATCCCTGTGCTACAACTGACCGATGGTCCCCGATATATCGCGGTGTATTAAAATTTATAACAAATGCGAATTTACTCCCATTATCCACAAAACCAGGATGAAGGATAGGAAGGTTTGGAGTATAGGTATAAAGTATGGAGCATATCATTGGACGATATATCCCAGAGTTATACATGTTTATACCCAATTTATAACAAATACAAGTTTACTCCCATTATCCACATTATCAGAGTTCATATTAACAGAAGGAATAAGGAATAGACACGTCTTTGCATTCCACGCCAGTTGCCGAGGTCCCGATTTAATAGTAAACATATCTGGTTCGAAATGTCGGCTGCATATAGTGGAGCTCTTCTTGGTCTCTATTCCATGCTTCCCATAGATAACCACTCACCGCTTGTGTCTTTGATCCGAGAGGAATTTACGTGCAATCCAGGTCCATGCAGGCTCACTTCTATTTATCTATGTTCACTCCAAGATAATCAATAAGAAAAGTCGTGTAATCCGTTTACCACCAAAAAAAGCTCCCACCGACCGTTGATTGCGCCAATTTGAAATTTTCAAGGGATCAACAGATCATACACTGTACGTCTTCAGGGTTCAGTAGTTTGAGACGAGAGCCAAGGCAGGGTTCAGCCGATCAAAAAAGAATCTTAACAGGGTTTTAAAGTTCAACAAAGATCATATTTATCATGATGAAATGATACTGGTAGGCGGTTATCAGTTATCGTGGAAAATAATTGTTCTTTCTTGCATATCTGAATCAGACCAAAAGGTTCATCGGTAAGGCTCAGTAACTACTTTATTTTCATCGCTGACTCTCCGACAAATTTCGTAAATTAACGAAAATATAATCATTATTGTCATTGTCTTTTTAGTGTGTCAAGGTAAATGAAATTTTGAGAGAAAATAACCAAAATTTGTTTAAAAAAAATTTAAGTAATGTTCAATTGCAAAATATGTTAATCTCTCATATTTCTCTTATCAATGAATGATAACAAGTTGAATGACCATCTCGATTGAGAGTGTATACTCTGTTTTAGATCTAACACACATCGATAAATGAAAAAATCGATATTGGTCCCCGCCAAAACAACGTGGAAGGTGGTGGTAGTGCATTCACTTTTCCGCCACTTTATGGTGCTGACCAGGCGTCTGCGATCATTCTGACTTTGTAGCTTGAGCTGTAAGCATTTTGTAAATTAAAACAATTAAAAAATTTGGACTATTTAACATGTCGTTTGTAGCTGGTAAAGAAAATATTGAAAACATGGACAAGTTTGGTTTGAAGGTATGTTGTTCAGTGCTGTTGTTTGAAAGACAATTGAAACTAATGTTTTTTGTTTTCATTGTAGAGCCCTCGTAAAATTCTTGCCGAGAACGTGAATAATGTACGTAAAATGTCCATCGGTACTGATGAACCCGTAGCCAAGGAAGCAACTTCAAACAGTGCTGGTACCACAAGCAATGCGGGTACTTCTTTGGCCAACAAAACGGCGGTTCCCTTTGACCCATCCATTGAGCCGCTATTGAAGGAAAATCCCAAGCGTTTTGTTATATTCCCCATTCAATACTTGGATATATGGCAGATGTACAAAAAGGTAATACATAATTTTTCTTTTCAGCTGAAAATGACATGATCGACCCAAATACATGTAACTTTCCATTTGATTATTGTGTGACGCAGTTAGCAATATAGGCAATATAGAAAAGCGCGGGAATACTAATAGTGTAAATATGAGAGGGTAGATACACAAACACTTGCATTCATTACTCAACTTTTCCCTCCATTATTAGAGTTGGCGCCTTTTTTTCTACCAACCCGACAAGTTTTTGAGATGATTAACATTTGTTTGTTCATGACTAAATAGAATTTTTCTTGTTTTGATTATAATTAATCTGTTGTTTGGAAAATTCAAAGAGATAAATAACCACTAAATTTATTTCTTTTCTTTTTTTTTAATTATTAGGCAGAGGCTTCATTTTGGACAGTGGAAGAAGTTGATCTCTCCAAAGACTTAACTGATTGGGATAGATTAACAGACAATGAACGCTATTTCATATCTCATGTTCTGGCCTTTTTCGCCGCCTCTGATGGTATTGTCAATGAAAATTTAGTTGAACGTTTCTCGCAAGAGGTGCAAGTGACAGAAGCCCGTTGCTTCTATGGCTTCCAAATTGCCATGGAAAATGTTCACTCCGAAATGTATAGTATTCTGATCGATACATACATTAAGGACCGCGATCAACGTGAATATCTTTTCAATGCCATTGAAACAATGCCAGCCGTTAAGAAGAAGGCCGATTGGGCCTTGTCATGGATTTCATCAGAATCGGCTAATTTTGGAGAACGTGTTATTGCGTTTGCTGCCGTTGAGGGTATATTTTTCAGCGGTAGTTTTGCCTCCATCTTTTGGCTTAAGAAACGTGGTCTAATGCCTGGCTTGACATTCTCCAATGAATTGATCTCGCGTGACGAAGGCTTGCATTGTGATTTTGCCGTACTGATGTTCAAATATCTGGTGCAGAAACCCAGCAAAGAACGTATTATTGAAATCATCCGAGATGCTGTAAAAATTGAACAGGAATTCCTAACTGAAGCTCTGCCATGTAATTTAATTGGAATGAATTGTGAATTAATGTCGGAATATATTGAATTTGTTGCCGATCGTCTGCTGGTTGAATTGGATGTTGGCAAAATCTACAATACCAAAAATCCTTTCCCCTTCATGGAAATGATTTCATTGGATGGTAAAACAAATTTCTTTGAACGCAAAGTGGGTGAATACCAAAAATGGGGCGTGACAGCCAATCGTTTGGACAATGTTTTTACACTGGATGCCGACTTTTAAGCAGATGTTTATTTGACACCATGCCCCAATCTCACGTCTCCTATTTTGTAGTAGCGTATTAAGCTTTATTTTATTGTCACATCTATATATACTTATTTTAAACGTATTTTGTCTATTTTAGTTGTAATAAGGAATCATTCATATTTCATCATTTTATGTGGCCCATGCAAAAGCAATCGTTTGTGTGGTGTTTACTTTTCTTTCGCTCATTTTATTATTAATAATCTTAATTTTTTTTCAAAGAAACTTCAACATATCGATACTTTAGAAAAAAAGCAAACTTGGCTAAACAAAACTATTTCCATTTAAATGTATCTGTATATTTTGTTGAAGAAGAACACTTGACTAAAGGCAAACCCGTAAACAGATTTCATACACATTTTCACAAAAAAAAGAAAAAAAACAGTATATATTGGAAACATTGCAACTTGTACATATATATATTTTTAAACGAATTATACATACTAATATACTTAAACAAGATTTTATCAAAAAATTTTTACGATATACCGAAAAAAGTACCTAAATATTAATATATAAATTAACTAAGACTAACTACTTTTCTTTCTTTCTTTCTTATATTAAGAATATATGACGTTGTCTTTTTTCAGCCGTTGCAGTTTGATGCAATGTGCGTTCCCGTCATTTGCCCATGGAATTGTTTGCATGAAACAGTTCGAGAACATTCTCGTCTGTGTGTGTGTGCCCTGCTTATCTCTCAATAAACAAAAATTAGGGAAATTACCTACTTGCACTGGAGAGGTTTGGTCGACGAGTCAAATTATCGCTGCTGCACATGACTAATGAATACACTTGGCCAACAAAGTTATCAACAGCCATTAAAGTTGGATAAGATGAGGGGATATTTGAAATTGAGTGTGTGTTTGAGGGGTATTAAATTTCATAGGAAATATATCTTGTTAGGTCGAGACAAACAATCGTTGCCACACAAGACTAATGAATACAGTTGCTCAAGAAAGTAATCAACAGCCTTTATGTTTTACATATCATTGGAAATATTTCTTGTCTTGGAATACTAGAAAAAATATGTGAAACTAGTAAGTAAAGGCTACAGTCGTGCGGGGTCGACCATGTGATACCCTACAACACTACAATATTTTCGAAGTCCCCTTATTGGAAGATTTCGTTTTTGAAATAAAGTCAAACAGACTGCCCAGAGGTTACCCTTAGGTTTTTGACACGGATAATTTGACCAATATTCAAAACAATTGCACACGAAAATTGTGGTCCATTTTACAGCTAAATATAATCCAATGGTCATCCAAAATGCTAGACTTCTTCCCTGTCCCCAACTCTCTTCCGATGCGAAATTCCGTGTCGATTAGTTTTCAATTGTGGCCTATACGACCACAAAATTAGAAAAATTAATTTTTTTAACCATTTAACCCTCACCCTTTTTAACCCTCAAAACGTAGTGTTGGGGTGTAAAAATTTAGAAAATTTACAATTCAAAATTGTAAGTCAAATTGAAAAAACCGCATGCGATAAAAAATATGACAACAATTGAAAAAAATTAAACAAAAGATATAACTTTTCTATTGGTATATTATCCCGCGATTTTCTTAGATTTTATCCTTTTCTGGCAAGAGACCATTCCGAATTGATGGGAATTGTGAAAATCGGTCCAGCCGCTCTTTGTAAGCAGAATAAATAAGATCAATTTTTTTACTCCATGTAAATTTTCGCGTCGATTGTTTCATAATTGAGGCCATAGAGCCACATTCAAATTAGGAAAATTTTCTATTTTTGGTCCATTTCAAACCCTAAATATTATGCGATCATCTCCAAAAACAATAGGGTTCTATTCTGACCCTAACCCCACCTCCGTTTTCAATCGGGCCATAATTGCGACCTGTAGAGTGATTACAAATTAACATGGACAGACGGGATGAAGGCATACATAGCTAGATCGACTCAGCTCGGAGTGATTGGAAGATCCATATATACTTTCATATGTGGGAAACCAATATTTCGAGGTGTTACATAATTTTTGGCCCAATCATACTTATAATACCCCCAATACATAGTGTTGTAGGGTATAAAAACACAGTTTTTTCGGTTCGAAATAGTCATTTTAGTCCCAACAAAGGGTATATCCTTGATCAGCATAGAAAGCTAAGATATTGCTCAAGTGCCCCATCACAAAGCGTGTCATGCATTTTGTGGTGTTAGTGAAAAATTGTCACACCTACGATGCATGAAGCAAAATCCGATTTTTTGAGTTTTCTCGTGCATGAAGTTCGATTTTAACGTTTGACGTGGTTTAAGGATCATACATATTCTAATTTGTAATGTTTTTTTTTTTTTAAAGCGAATGGATGTATAGAGATATTGGGATACTGAGAAAAAAATGTTATTGAGTTGTTTGGAGTTTACCGGTCGTTGCCAGCACTTTGGAATGTTGAATGTTAAGAATATAATCAATTACCAAAAGTGTATCGTCTGTTATCGACATTGTCTGTACAGCACGAAATCAAAAGGAAAATGAATGCATGAACGATGTGTGCTGAAAGCTTCATGCGCATGTACACGATTTTGATGTCATGCATTTTGACAATGTGCGGGCACTTTAGAGATGTCTTTCGTTTTCAGGCAGGTCATACTCGAAGAAGAACTACAGGGTGAGATAAAAACTTCAATAAAGTCAAACGCCATAATTTTTAAATTTTTTTAAATTTTATTGAATGAAAGCAAAAAATGTTGGAAATAGCATCAAATTTTAAAAGTTTAGATTTTAGGCCTGTTGGAATGTCCAAGGTTTGTGACCAAAATGCTTGCGTGTCCAAGGATTTAACACACCCTCCAGAATATTTTCGCGATAATATTCGGCATTTATTCTGATGCAACGGACGGAGAGCAACCATCGGCTATTATGACGGCCCACACCACCACTATGGCTGGCGCTTGAGTTCTGGTGGCCAACCGAAGGTGCACATTTTCAGCTAACCTCTTTGGCAAGTAACCACGATTATTTTGTTTGTTTGCAAACTGTTGGACAGCGAATGTTTTCTCATCGGAGAAAACCAGTTCGGCGGTTCACCACTTTCGTTCGGCCAAACGAAGCAACTCTTTCGCTCTTTTGAGTCTATTTCCTTTCTGTTGCGGTGTAGGTTCTTGCACTTTTTGGAATTTCAGTGGTTTTACCCCGAGCTCATTTTTCAATATTTACAGAATGGAATATTGCGATATGTTTAGCTCACAACCCATTTTTCGGCCACTGCGACGCGGGTTTCCATCAAGTCGCTTCTTTACTTTTCGAAACATTTCTGCTGATGTTGCTGTTTTCTTCCGTCTTTCGCCCACTTCTTTGGCGTCGGGCTACGCTATCAGTATCACGATAACGACCGATGGTACGAGACACAAAAGATTTATTAACATTTGAATGCTGGAGTGCTCTAACTATAGCTGCTTGTGGTTTTCCAGCCAAATATAAAGAAATCACACTATCCCGCTTATATAATGATCTGTTACTGGAATAATATTAATAGCTGTCGGACGCGTGACTCAGCAATGATAGCAGTCTGAAGTTGGTTGCAGTTTTTTTTATCTCACCCTGTATAGGCCAATGTTTTCATAAAGCTTCCCTATGTGTAGTATATTTAGGATTTAAGCCACATTTTCAACATTCGAAAAATTAATTTATTTGACTGAAATATTTTTTGACATAATATTTACATTGAATTTATTTTTACTATAATTATTTAATAAACATCATAAAAAAAATATTGAAAACATTTTTTTGATCTAAAAAAATTGTTGAAAATTTTGTTTTCACATTTTCTTTTAAAATTTCCCAAAAAAAAACGATTATGTAAGCAAGTGTAGATGGTATACTCTTCTAATATTCCCTTGCAGTAAGAGATATTTTTTAAAGAAAAAGAGAGGATCTTGTCCTCTCTCTTTCTCTTTCGTGAAAAGCAAAAAAGTATGCAATTTATTCTTGTTTATGGCATTGAAAAATGTCGGAAACGTGCCAAAAACAAGCACGTGAACATCGTGTCAGAGAAGAAAAGAGAGCTCGATGGGTGAATGTCGTACAATGAATATAGCACAGAGGGAATATTTATGTTTGAAATTTTGAGTGCAAAATGAGAGCACAATAAAAGTGCCGGTTGTAAGAGGAATGGCAATTGCTGTGCGTGTGTGCTTGGTTTGCGTTTGAAAAATGAAAGAGCGAAAAAAACATACACCTGCCAAATGTATGCTCTTTAAATTGCTGTGTGTGCGTCTGTGTGTTAAAGAACTTGCCTCCAATCAAGCCAATAAAATAAAGGTAACATTTTTATTCAGTTATAAAAGTGCAGTGGAACTGAACGCCACTTGCCCTCGCAGAAACGAAACGAAGGAAGCCACATTCTCTAAAAACCTTGTCAATTGGATTTAAACAAAACAAAACAAAAAATTTAAAGAAGAATATTCATCTCATTATCACAAGTTGTTCGTTCGTTCGTTCTTCTTCTTCCTCCGACACTGATTATTATTTGCAAGTGTAACAATAATTGCAGGCAGTTAAATGTTTCTTTTGGAAATTTCGTTAAAAAGCGTCCAAAGTGTTTAACAAAAATTATGTAATAATAAAAATTGTGTAATTGAAGACGACGAAAAGAAAAAACAACACCACGAAAATAAATACCTACGTATTTTCCACTGTCAATAAGGCATTAATCAAATGACTTGACTCTGAGTAGCAGATTTTCTTCTTCGTAAAAGGAACTTCAGTTGGTGTCACGCAATTTCGGGTATGACAAAAAAAAAAAAGAAACAATAGAAAACAAAAAGAAAAACAACAACCCAATGCAGTGGACATTATTTTACAAAAACCTAATTGTGATTTTAGATAAAACCAATGGAGATAAGGGTTACACATATATATGTACATATCGACATACTATATGTGATATATTCAAGTGTCAACATATAGTATATATGGCTACCTATATAGTGTGTAACTTAATTGCTTGTTATGACCCCAAAAAAAGGAACCACTTTCTTTCGTACATACAATACACAAGTTACTGCTTTTGTCATTGGTGTATAGTATAGCTCCCCAAAAGTATGCAATGGCAAACATAAAATTACGGAGTGGGTCAAAACTTTTATTTTCTTCTGTGTGTGAGTGTGTGTGTGTGTCAATGAAGGAAAATCAAATTGAAGTTGCATGGAAATAAAACTTTAGTAATATTTACATAAAACAAATGTTAATTACAATTCATAGGAATAAATACGCATTACTAGATTTTACATATGTTTGTATATATGTATATGTGTCTATGTTTATTCCTTTGTCAAATATCATGTGTACTTCTCTGCTTGTTTACATTTTCCAAATTAGATTATATAGCATTGAACGTTTCCACGTGAACATGAATTTAACCCTCTTTTTGGGAAAATGTGATTTAAACCTTATTGTTTGTCTGTGTGTGTGTGTGTCTGTATGTGTTTATGTGACATTGAGTGTTATGTTTGTAATGCCAATTTTGTAGGAAACCACAACACTAATGCCTGCCAAATGGTCTGTTAATTTGTATGTTTCTTTTTTGTCTCTCGTTGAAGAATTATGAAGTTTGTAAGCACGTTTGTAACTTAATGGTGGAAAAATGATTTTAAATGGTTTCTGGGTCGATTCTTGTTCTATGAAAATTATCTTTAATTTTTTTTTTAATGCGAATGGAAAATACTATTCCAAATAAGTTTTTAAAAATTAAATAAAAACAAAATTTCAAAATAGTTAAGGTCCGACTTTTCCGACATTCAGCCCGAAAATATCCAGATGGAATTATGTATATACTCCCATGAAAAGCATTTTCTTTGAGAAACAATTCCTTCAACCATGAATAATTGAGGAGAAATAATGACTTAACTCTCTTTTAGTAATTTTTTTCCAGAGGTACCCTGATTTCGGGAAACTACTTTTTCTTGGGGACGGACCAGGTACCCCAGATTTTTGACCTGAAAGTCCGGGCTAGAACCGGATCCACTTACCCGATATAGACAATATGGATATTGTTTGAAAGCTGTAAAGACCCATATCTCTGAAACCTAAAAAGGTATTAGCACAAATTGCTGTATTTTGAAACTGTAAGAGTATCAGCTATAATTTAGCATAAATTTTGTTGAACCTCATAATGGGCCCTTTTTCCACTTTTTGGGTATTTTTTAAAAAAATTCGGGTCCAAAATATCGATAATTTTACTATAACTTCCGGACTGCTTATAAATAACCCCATCATGTGACCACTGATTGTATAGGTATTTTCATAGGCTTTCAAACGATTCCTATCTATATCGGGTAAGTGGATTCGGGTCTGGCGCGGGTCTTAAATCCGGATTTTCGGTTAAAAAATCTAGGATCCCGGGTCCGGTTGATAAGCCTGAGAAGAAGCATAGAATTTTAAAAATATGACCCTGAAAGGCCACGTTCACCAATGTTACTTGGTGTTTTTTTATACCCTACAACACTATGTGTTGGGGGTATTATAAGTTTGATTGGGCCAGAATTTATGTAACACCTCGAAATATTGGTTTCCCACATAGGAAAGTATATATGGATCTTCCTAGCTCGCCGAGCTGAGTCGATCTAGCTATGTATGTCCGTCCGTCCGTCTGTCCGTCTGTCCGTCTGTCCATGTTAATTTGTAATCACTCTACAGGTCGCAATTATGGCCCGATCCTTACGAAATTTTGCACGAAGGTGCGGTTAGGGTCAGAATAGAACCCTATTTCTTTTGGAGATGATCGCCAAATGTTTAGGGGTTGAAATGGACCAAATACTGAAAAAATGTCGGATTTTGCAGTAGCCATACAGGTCGCAATTATAGACCAATCGACGCGGAATTTCGGAAGTAGCTAGAGTTTAGGGCGGGGAAGAAGCCTACCAATTTGGGTGGTCATCGGATAATATTTAGCGGGTTAAATATACCATATCTTTTCTGTTGGAAAATTCAAAATTTTTCATTAAACCGCGAATATTTTAAATCCCGGCGAAATCACAAAGCCATGACAAGGTTACTCCTGATCTTTACATTGATGTTAACATCCAACAAAACGGATATATAGCAAAATATGTGCGATATATATGTCTTCCAAAGAAGATATGCTTGAAAGATGTCTTATATGTCGAGAACGGCTGAACGGATTTCGACAGTTCTCATTAATTCAGAATGGCCTCTTGGCAGGAAAGAAAAAACGTCTAAAAAATCGCATAAAAAACATCTCTCTAAAGATGAAAATATTGATTTTTTAAAATTTTCTCATATTTTTTCAATTTTGTCATATTTTTGGCATATTTTCATTTTGAATTAAACATTTGGTAATATTTCTACAGCTAACAAAACTAAGTAGTTAGGATATGAGGATATCATATACAGATCGCATTTATGGCCCGATCCTAACGAAATTTTGTATGGGGATCAGATGAGGGTCAGAATAGAAGCCTACTCTTTTTGGAGATGATCGCCATATATTTAGGGGTTGAAATGGACCAAAAAAAACTGCAAAATTGTTAGCAGGTCGTAATTATTGCCCGATCTTCACGGGCATTGCAAAAGCCAAGCAGTTTTGGATGGCCATCCAAAAATATTCAATGTGTGAAATAGTTTGCCAACTTTTATAGACAAAATACGAAAATGTCCATTCCAGTGAATTTTTGGAGAATTCACAAATACAGCAAAGACGCACTTCTGACTATTTCGTTAACGCTGATTTCGTTAAAGAATATAGTCAAATGGCTGTATCTCATATAGATGCGTTTCAGTCAAAAAACAATAATAAATGTTAATCTTTTGCCACTTCTGAGAGATTAAAGGTCTTTGGGAAATATTGGTTCCAGATCTAGGAAGACCATTTACGTGCAACATCTACCAATATATTGGAAATGAGCAAATTAGTTTAAGTTGCTATTATTCGAAAATTAGAGAACGAAACCTGGTGGTTTTCTTTTATTATTTGTAATTCGCCTATATAAACTGTATCGTTTATTGTAGTGTTGTAGGGTATTCAACGGTCGGCCCCGCTCGACTGTAGCCTTTGCTTACTTGTTTTTTAAATAAATTATTGAATTAAAATGCTAAAATAATTAAATATGAGTAAAAAAGCAGTAAGTTCCGTTTCCGTTAAAATATCTGTTAAAATCTTAAAAATACCGAATATAGCCGTTATATTGGACTCTTTACACAATTTTCTGTCACAGGCTGTAGTACCTATTACGAACTTCAAATACGAAATTTCAAACAATTTCGGTAAATATTGTAACTAAAACCGTCAAAATAGCGAATGTAGGAAGGTACTGATATATGGGGCCTACACGAAGACCTAGCCCTAATAGACAATTTTCTGTAGTTCCCGTTACGAACTCTAAATAAGAAATTTGAAACAACTCTGGTGAATAATGTCGCTAATATCGAGTCAAGTTTTCACATGTTATACCATTTTAATACTATGAGAGCGCCTAGAAGTATGCTATAAAATGCAAAAATAAATGTAACAAATTGTACAATTATTTCGAGGTTGGTTCATTTCAAATAAGGATATCCAGCTTCCGTATATCTCCAACCGATTTCAGGTTAATTGTACACCAAATGGCCAATATCAGTCCAAATAACCTGAAATTTCACACTTCCGATGGAATTCAGCATAGAAGCAAGTACATCAAATTTGGTGAAAATCGTGTCTGATATATCTATAGCTCCCATATATATGTTTCATGCGATTTGGTGTTTAAGCTCCTCACATTAGTAATATGCATTCGACAACGATCATATTTGGTATAAGATATCTTATAGAGCTCGGAAATACCTCTGCCAAATTTGATCAAGATCGCTTCAGATTTGGATATAGCTTCCATATATATCTTCAAACGATGCCGAGTTAATTGTGCACCAAATGGCCAATATCGGTCCAAATAACCTGAAATTTGGCACTTCCGATGGAATTCAGCATAGAAGCAAGTACATCAAATTTGGTGAAAATCGGTTCAGATATAGCTATAGCTTTCATATGAAACGTATTTTCGTCCGATTTGGTGTTTAAGTCCCTCACATTCTTAATCTGCATTCGACAACAATCATATTTGGTATAAGATATCTTATAGAGCTCGGAAATACCTCTGCTAAATTTGATTAAGATCGCTTCAGATTTGAATATAGCTCCCATATATATCCTTAATCCGATTTCAGGTTTATTGAGCAAATAATGGCTAATATCAGCCCAAATGGAGTGAATTTCGGGACGTGCGTTTCCATTTGGTGGAATTCGTCTCTGATATATATTTTTTGAAAATAATACTTCTCGATTCTCTATAGCAATGTTATTTGGTACAAAAGATTAAAATGTCACAATTAAATTTAGTGAAAATCGATTAAGGATTGGATATGCCTTCCATATATTAGTTCCTCTGAAACTAAACTATAGCTGCTCTAAAACCAAATGTTGATAGGTGGTATGATCTACTTTAAATAAATTCTTTTGTTACGGGAACTCTTTTAAATGTGCATAGTGGTTTAGGGTATCATATAGTCGGCCCCGATACAAAATCAAATAAAAATGTTTTTACAAGATCAACTCAATCGCTGCAAAATCTGTTTGGAAAACACTGACTTATTGACAAATTTGCATATTTTCGTTAGAGTGAAAGGAAGGAGATAACTAACTGGAAATGTAACCCCAAAGCAAAGTTATAAATCATAAGTGCCGGATCAAGCCGAGAATTCGGCCAATGCACTTACTCCATGTAAAAGTATTAATTCACAATCTAATTAACAATTTCTTTATTTACTTTTAATAAAAATCATTTGTTTATTTTATGCCAATAAAATTAATTAAATTGTATATTTTATAAATTACTTTGCAACTAACGTAAATCTGATTTTTTTTGTTTTAAATTTATAACTGCTTTCATTGCTTTTTGCTTCTCTTGAGTCGAAAGTCCATTTCCATCGAAATGGACGGCAGTGGCGGTTGGGTCATAATTTCAAAATATTAGTCATAAAATAATAATATGTTTTGTGCTCATCAACACTGGAATAGTCCAAAGGGGGAAACATTAGCTTTGAAGTCGAGTGGTGCTCAGTTCAAATATATGACAGATAATTTATCTGTTCGGTTATCTAACTGGCTGTTCTACAATTTAACTCGCGCGTAAATACTTGGTGTATGTAATGTATATTCGCATATAATTATATAAATGAAAAAAAAGGTTAAAGTCTATTTCAATGAAAACTTGATTCTAGACAAAACACTTGAACTGTATAATTACTCGCACACACACATACATTTATTACAAACGAATAAATGTCAAGAAATTATCTCATCTAAATGTCTCATCAAAAGCATTCTTGCGAATACTCATTCTGTATTAGGTGCGTCTTATCGAGGTGAGTCGAAAAAAAGTTGACATCACAGATTTGTACGGGAGTAAAAATCATGCATTGGGCGCCAATTTTTATACCCTACACTACTTTACATGGGGTAATATATTTTCGGTAATAGTCGAATCACGAATACCAATTCCGTGAGGAATTTCTCTCTTTTTTACTTTTTTGATGTCATTAACAGCTGTAATTTGACATTTTTGGTTGTCAGTTTATAATTTAATAATTTTCGGCGAAAAACGCAATGTTTTTTACAAATAAATGTCCAGTAAAGTAAAGAGAGCAATTTTGACAGTTAAGTTATTGAGAGTTTTAAAAATCTTACTGGAAAATTTACTCAGTAAGAGAAAACAGCCATTTCGGGGCCGCTCCAAAGATGTTTACATAATAATAACAATTTTTAATTTGTTATTTATTTTTTAAATATATTTCCGATTATATCAGGCATTTTTTTTTTTTTTTTTTTGATAGAAAAAATATTCTTGAAAAAATACATTTTCGAAAATAAATTCTACATCCAAGTTGAAAACAATAGTTTTTTTTTATCGAATTCGTAGTCATGAAAGAAATTCGTTATACCTATTTGATTAATTACTTTTATCGCGCATAGATATTAAGAGTTTTATGCTGACCTTCGTATGACTTAGATATGACAAAGGTCCCGACATTTTTTTTTTTTGATAATAAATATATATTTTATTTATAACAATTTCCATTTCACGATTGATAACTAATTTATATTGTTTTCTTTTCATTTCAGATAATCAACGTTTCTATGCAACAGTATTAGATAAAGTTCAAAACTTTGAGAGGTGGAAATTTTGCTATTCACATATATCAAAAAGAAAAACCTATAAACGAATTACAAAACAAAAATGTTATACTCTGTAGTTGTATATTTGACAAACATACCACGTCTACATTTATGGGCATTTGCAATATTAGGATATGTAGTTTATTATTTAATACAAGTAGTTAAGGTAAGTAAAATCTTAGTACTTTTTTAATAAATTAATAAATTTATACTCTGAAAGTAATAAACGGGAAGATATCGATTGTGGAAATTATCGATATTTGATGTTTCACGTTCTCTTTTGGTCAGACACATTCTCTTTGCTACCGTTAACTTGATTTGTTTTCATTCTCTCTCTTTAAAATTTGATGGCAAGAGAGTATATATTTTTTGAC
Source organism: Musca domestica (assembly GCF_030504385.1). Classification (NCBI taxonomy): domain Eukaryota; kingdom Metazoa; phylum Arthropoda; class Insecta; order Diptera; family Muscidae; genus Musca; species Musca domestica. The sequence goes on along the minus strand of NW_026712409.1, from coordinate 18,470,903 downwards.
TTTTGCTTTGAAAGGCAACTCACTTGACAATAAGTAATAAAGATAATAAAGTGTTTTTCTTTAATTAAAAGCGGTCATTATCAATTGTGTTTTCTTAAAGTATCAAATTTTAATAAAAACAATAGCAAAAAAAATTATTTAACATCCCTCATTATTTACAGCGTCCAATTTTAGCCTGTTCCGATGGACCTTTTAAAACATTTTTATATCGTTATATACCAACATTGGATGTCAAATATTGGCCGACATTTTGGTGTTTCGAAAGTCGGGCCCAAACGGTATTTGCCAGTATTATTAGATCTCAAACATTACCAAATATTAACTATCGAAGGTGGGGTTGTTGAACATTTCATTATTAGAGATAAATTAAATATAAATTTCTTTACAGAGAAATCTTAAGGCTGACCGATGGCGGCGAAGTAGCATTAGATTGGATGGAGGATGGCTGCGCCGACGATAGTCCATGTGTCATTATATTACCTGGTTTAACAGGTGAATCTCAGGCCGAATATATTAAGTGTTTAGTTTTAGCCGCTAGTCAAGTTAGTTTGCGTGTTGTTGTTTTCAATAATCGCGGTTTGGGTGGCATTGAATTGAAAACGCCACGTCTATATTGTGCCTCAAACTGCGAGGACCTCTCCGAGGTGGTAAGGCATGTGGGCAAAAGTGTGCCCAAAGATAAGCTGGGTGCTACCGGGATATCAATGGGTGGCTTGATTTTGGGTGAGTTCAAAATATTTTTGCTTTTTTTTTTTTGAAAAAATAAAAATTATTGAATTTTTTTATTGCACAGGAAATTATCTGGTGCGTAAAAGTGAAGAGGCCCGCACATATTTGGGTGCCGCAAACATTATATCAGTGCCTTGGGATGTTCACAAGGGTATGTAACACTAGTGCATTTATTTATTTTCCCTTGTACTGACTAGGGATTTGTTTTTGCAGGAACGAAGAGCATAGAGAAGCCCATATTGAATAATCTACTTGGCAGACATTTAACAAATAGCCTCTGTAATACTCTGAAAAGCTGTGAAATTTTCAAAATGTGCGATGACATAGATATGGATAAAATTTTAATGGTGTGTATAATATATTTTATTTTATAAATACTTTTTTGTAGAAAAAAATATACGAAATTTTTCGTCATAGGCTGTAGTACCCATTACGAACTTCAAATACGAAATTTTAAACAGTTCCAGTGAATAATGTCGCTAAAATCATGAAAATATCGAATATCGGGAGGTACCGTTGTATGGGGGCAATACGAAGGGGTGGACCTGCATACAAACTTTTTTGTCAATCTTCAAATACGAATTTTGAAATAATTCCCGTAAATCTTGCATATACCGAATATGGGGAGGTGAGGCACTTGCTTGAGGTGATCGACACTTTGGTATTTTTTACTACCAACCTTGCTTTCCAACATACTCCAGACACAATAGTCCAACGGATTGGTATCCGGAGGAACCTCATTTTGTAACCATAACGAGCAATGGTACGGGACACAAAAGATTTATTCACATTTAAATGCTGGAGTGCTCTAACGATAGCCACTTGCGGGTTTCCGGCCAAATATAAATAAATCAGAATATCACGCTTGAATTCCATCACGAATAGTTATTTTTTCTGGAAAATTCTCACAAAAATGCTTTTGTACGCTTGTAAACAATATAATGAGCTATCACTGGAATAATTGAAGTTGGTTGCAGTTTTTTCATCTCACCCTGTATACTTGTAGGATTTATCAAAAATATCTCGAGCAGTTACAAACGGAATGACAATAGAATTGTGGAGCGTATAAAAACCAATGATTTTAGGGTAATTTACTTGTCTCCAAAGGACCGACCTAAGACCTGAGTCTTAAGAAAAAAACTTAAACCTGTATGACTTCCTGAGGACACCTGAGTTTCACAATTCAATCTTGCATGCTGAAAATTGGTTTAGTATTTTTTTTAAATATTTTTTCTTTTGTTTTCCAGTGTAAAACCATCAAAGAATTCGATGCCTTATTTACATCCAAACAATTTGGTTATGCCCATGTCGATGATTATTATACTGATGCCACGTTACATGATAAACTACACAGAATTACGGTGCCTACACTGTGCCTGAGTGCAGCCGATGATCCCTTCCAGCCACTGGACGCCATACCCATTAAGGCGGCTGAAGAATGCTCGCACGTGGCCATTGTTGTCACGGCCCGAGGTGGTCATATTGGTTTCCTAGAAGGCTGGTGGCCATCGGTCAAAGAACAATTTATGAGTCGTTTATTTGCTGAATTTTTCTCCAAAGCCCTGTGTGATAAACGTTCGGAATTTCAAAATGTAACCGAAGATATGTATGAAAATTACAAAATTGCCAAGGAGTTAAGGCCACCCGAGCAAGAAGAATTGGTGGGTGTTAGTGGTGTTGTCGGTGGCGCTGGTGATGAGCAACAAGAAAAGGTGGCAATGAAAATCTCTTCATCATTTTTAAACAGCGAACAGCTGGAGGAGTTAATGAAGAAAGATATGTAGCTTTAAATGCAAATCTGAAAAACCATGCATTTTCGTTTGAACTGTTAACATTTTGTTTTTGAGAGGACAAGAAAAGCTTAAAAGAAAATTTGAAAAACAATATTAATTAACAAAATTTTCTCATAGTAGTAAAAGTTCTACAAAAGTATACATACATATTTATTAATTAGGCAAGAATAGGAAATAAAAAAAAACAAAAAACAAAACAATGCAATACTCAATTCACTGTAACATCGAAGATGACAATTATTGTTCCTTTTAAGTCTGTCGTTTCATGCTTGAATTTTAACATTTGGTAGTTATAGCATAAAATAGTGGTATTCAAAAGATATTTTATCATGTCCATTATCTTGTTATATAATAAAGCCATATGATAAGAAAAAAAAAAACACTAGCCTACAATTATTGTTATTTAAATTTAAAAAAAAAATATTCTTAAAAAAAAACAATTACAATTATTTATCCGTTGCCTTTGTTTTAAAAAATATCCTGAAAATGTTCAATTTACAAGTTTACTTTGTTATAAGTTAGTTTATCGAAATTTGAAATTTATTGACTTTAAATAAAACCTCAACTGATTAAGTCCCGTCCACCAAAAAATCTATTAATTTCTTGAATATAAAAAATAAAATAAAATCGGATTAAAATCAAATTGATTTCCTAAGAAAACCACACCACATTTTTTGTTGGCTAGTGTCATTTGCAAACAGAAAAATCTCCTAAAACTAAACACTTGTTCAAGCATAAATAATAATAATTGTTTTAAATAATTAATAGTATTCATAAAATTAAAACGAAAAAAAAGACATACAGGGTGAGATGTAAAAACTGCAACAAAATAACCAAAAGAACCTAACCAAGGGCCACAAGTCGAAGAGACGTACCAAGCGTAAGGAGAGTTACGTGCGCTATCTACATTTACAAAATGTTGAAGCAAGTCCATCCCGACACCGGTATCTCCTTCAAGGCTATGAGCATCATAAACAGTTTCGTCAACGATATCTTCGAACGTATTGCCACCGAAGCCTCTCGTTTGGTCCACTACAACAAGCGCTCAACCATCACCAGTCGGGAAATCCAGACCGCCGTCCGTCTATTGTTGCCCGGTGAATTGGCTAAGCATGACGTCAGTGAAGGTACCAAGGCTGTTACTAAATACACCAGCTCCAAGTAAATGTCTTGATATTTTTCATTCTGCGTCGAAATACTACCTTTTTTAAATTTTATTTAATTAAAGCAAAAATGTCATCAAATTTTAGAATAAGTTTAGATTTGTTCGAATTGGTCACCTTTGGCACGAATTATAGCCTTCAAAAAAAATGAAAAAAATGAAATGAAACCCTCACATGCTGCCTGAATGTAGCTCTGCGGTTTTTTGGCCCATTCCCGGCGGAGCGCTTGATTTTGAGGTATCCGACACTTTGGAATTTTTAAGTGTCAACCTTGCTTTCCCAAATACTCCAAAGACAATAGTCCAACGGATTGGTATCCGGAGGTTTTTGTGGCCATTGTGCGCTGGAAATGAAGCGAGGAACCTCATTTTCTAACCATTCTTGGGTGGCGCGTACTGAGTCCTGTTGGAATGTCCAAGGTCTGCGGTTAAAATATTTGCGTGCCCAAGGCTTTAATACACCCTACAGAATATGTTCACGATAATATTCGGAATTTATTCTGATGCCACGTTTGATTAATACGAGCGGAGAGCGACCATCGGCTGTTATAGCGGCCCACATCATCACCATGGTCGGCGCTTGAGTTCTGGTGGCCAACCGATAGTGTACATTTTTAGTTGACCTCTTTGGCAAGTAAACACGATCATTTTGTTTGTTTACAAACTGCTGGACAATGCATGTTTTCTTATTGGAAAAAACCAAATTCGGCAGTTCACCATTTACTCACATTTAAATGCTGGAGTGCTCTAACGATAGCCACTTGTTGCTTTCCAGCCAATTATAAAGAAATCACACTATCACGCTTGAATTCCATTACAAATAACTTTTTTTCTGGAAAAATCTCACCAAAATACTTTTGTGCTCTTGTAAACAATATAATGTACTGTCACTGGAATAATTTTAACAGCTGTCGGACAAGTGGCTTAGAAATGACAGCTATCTGAACTTGGTTGCAGTTTTTTCATCTCACCCCCCTGTATTCATAAAATTAAAACGTAAAAGAAGACATACATAGTTTGTACCTCATTTAAGCAGCACATATCTATTAAAAAAACAACAACACATAATTTGTGATCAAAAGGGCTTTAATTAAAAATACTAAAAAAACACATCTCAATATAAAAACAAAACAAAAAAACATTTTGCTAATAAATTTGGATTTTAACAAGCAATAATAATAATTAAATATTACAAATTTAAAAAAAAAATAACATTTATATTATACAATAACCCCAACAAAACATAAATGACAACAACAATAAATAATGTATTTAAAAATTACCTATGACAAAATCAAAAGAAACGAACTAGTCAAATGAAATAAAGTAATGGAAACACAATTTCACGTTTGATTTTTTTTTTTTCATTTTTTATTTTAATATTTTTTATTTCTTTTTGGTTAGGTAAATATATAGATTACATCGAAATTTTATGTTAATATTATAACTAAACGATTAAATAAAATTAAAATAAAACAACACTTGCCCATAACTTTCATTTTGTGTAAAATATTTGAATGATACAATACCTTTGTACACAACATATAATAGAAGCATAATTCATTTTGTGTATTTCAAAATTACAACAAAAAGAAACTGATAAAATTTAACTTTTTTAAATAGGTAGCAAGGACCAAATATTAGTTAGATGGTTATCGATCTATCACATGTCTATATTGGCTTGTACAACAGGGTGGTGACATACTTCTTGCGATAGCGATGTGTTGCACTGAGCACCATAACACCATCCTTAATCGAGAGCGCATACAAATGGTTCAACATGACATGATTTGGTTCAGGCAACAATGTTGGTTCACACTGTAATGTAAAGACAGGAATAACAATGTTATATTAGTTATTTAAGGTTTTTTTTTATAGAAGAGTTATAGGCGCCCTCATTGAGGAAGCCCCCTTTTTCAGAGAAAAGCAAAATATCTTTGCATAGGAAAGAAAAGGTCTTCTCATAGAACACAAAACGGTGTTTTCTACAGACCTTGTAATTGAAGACCAAAAGGTCTTCTTCATAGAAGACCAAAAGGTCTTCTCAGGAAGACTAATTGGTCTTCTCCCAGCAGAATAAAAAATTTTTCTCATAGAAGACCAAACGGTCTTCACAAAGATGACAAAAAGGCCCAGAAGGATTTTTATAGAAGGACAGAAGAGCAGAAGGGCTTCTCATAGAAGACAAAACATCTCCTCATAGAAGACCAAAGGGTCTTCTCATAGAAGACAAAACGGTCTTCTCATAGAAGGGCAGACGGTATTCTCATGGAAGACCAAAGGTTCTTCTCATGGAAGTCCAAAATGACGTCTTTTCATAGAAGACCAAGGGTCTTTTCATAGAAGACAAAAGGCTCTACTCATAGAAGACGAAAGGGTCTTCTCATAGAAGAGCAAAAGGTCTTCTCACAGAAGACCAAAAGGTCTTCCCATAGAAGACAAAAGGTCTTCTCATAAAAGACGGAAAGGTTTTCTCATAGAAGATCAAAAGGTAGTAGACAAAAGGTCTTACCATAAAAGATCAAAGGTCTTCTCATAGAAGACCGAAACGTCTTCTAATGGACGACCAAACGGTCTTCTCATAGAAGATCAAAAGGTCTTCTCATAGAAGACCAAAGGGTCTTCTCATAGAAGACGAAAAGTTCTTCTTATAGAAGACGAAAAGTTCTTCTTATATAAGACCAGAAGGTCTTCTCATAGAAGACAAGAAGGTCTTCTCATAGAAGACCAAACGGTCTTCTCATAGAAGATCAGAAGGTCTTCTCATAGAAGACCAGAAGGTCTTCCCAAAGAAGACCAGAAGGTCTTCCCATAGAAGACCAAACGGTCTTCTCATAGAAGATCAGAAGGTCTTCTCATAGAAGACCAGAAGGTCTTCCCATAGAAGACCAGAAGGTCTTTCCATAGAGGACCAGAAGGTCTTCCCATAGAAGACCAGAAGGTCTTCCCACAGAAGACCAGAAGGTCTTCCCATAGAAGACCAGAAGGTCTCCAGAAGGTCTTCTCATAGAAGACCAAAAGGTCTACTCATAGAAGGACAGAAGAGCAGAAGGGCTTCTCATAGAAAATAAAACATCTCCTCATAGAAGACCAAAGGGTCTTCTCATAGAAGACAAAACGGTCTTCTCATAGAAGGGCAGACGGTATTCTCATGGAAGACCAAATGGTCTTCTCATAAAACTCAAAAAGGCCATTTCAAAGAAGACCATAAGTTCTTCCCTTCGACAACGAAAGGTTTTCTTCTAGACGGCAAAAAGCTACTTCTCGTAGAAGACCAAACGTCTTCTCTGAGAAAGCCAGAACATCTTCCCTCAAAAGACCGGAGAGGTTCCTCATACAAATTTTTCTGTTTCCCCACCAACTTACCGACAATGGTGTATCTTTGTTCAGGATAACTTGCAAGAGATGTGGCGGCAATATTGGTGGACCGGATACTTTTTCCCATGGCTTGGTTTGTGGCACCTCTTGTGAATACTCCTTATCGGCGTTGTTTACGGCATTTTCGCTGTCTTTGGCTAAAGCTTGAAATACTTCAAAATCAGATTGACGTACCGAAACCAAATTTGTGGTTTCGCCCGTGTCATTTTCTACGCTTTTCTGAAAAGAAAAAAAATAATTATTATTATGTTATATGTCTAAGTGATGTTCCGATTATATATTGGGTAATAATGGATATATGACTTGCAAAAATTGATTTGGTGGCAGTATTTATTTGATTTGATTACAGATTTTTATTCCCACCCTAAGGCCGTTGTAAGAAATCTCTGGGGAAAATTGTTATTTTTGAAGATTTCACGGAGGTCTCATGGTTTATTTTTTTTTTTTTGTTACGGCACGATAAATTATTCATCAAATGGAGTACTCTCTCGTTCTATATGAACTCTATGAATTTTCAAGGTAACAAAAGAGGGAGACCCCTAGAGTTTATGTCTTGGAATTATATCAAAATCTATTCGCTAAATGTTGACCTTTTGTGGAGTAGGTATCAGAGATATCCGATATATTGACATTCTATTTCTATTAGATAGAAGAAACAAATTGATTTGCTCTTGTTAATGTGTAATCAGTCAGCGTCAGTCAACCTGATAATTGAGAATATTGCACAACAACTAAATACATGTCATAAACAATAGATAAACATACAATGTATGTGCGTACGTACATATGTATGTATGCATGTCTGAACATATTTGCGTCGCATTTGCCTGCCAAATTGTTTTATTGATTTTGTTTTTATTCATTTGCATTTTGTTGTTGTTGTCACTGTTTTTTCCATGAATAAAGTAAACAAACTTACCAATTTCGGATCATGTTTCCATTCACCATCCACATAGAATTTGTAGTGATGATCTCCTTCGGGTAAATCGATAATTGTTACAAAATTACCATGACTTCGTACCATGGGTATGGGTTTCCATTTAGTAAAGGTACCACAAATCATAACATTGTGACCGCCACCATCCCAACGTAGAACCGTTGGAATAAACGATGGATTCTTTTCGTCGTCTTGTGACTCCATGTTTTCTCCAGTTTCTTGTTCCTTTACCGACTCACTGTCATTCGTGGTGTCGTGTGAAGTCATCTCCTTGGGAGTTGTGCCCCCCTCTGTTACGCTGCTAGAGCGTTTGCGCGTTTCAGCTGAGCTTAATGGGTCTGAGGGGTCGGAGGCCGACTGTTCGGTTGAGGCTTTGCCAATTTTCGTATAGTAAGGTTCGGATGTTGTTTCGTCGTCTTCTTGCGACGAGCCACCTGCCAATACTGAATCACGTTTTTTGTCGAACGTGAATGCCTGACCACCACTTACGGCCGCCATACCACCGCCTCCTCCACCACCAACACTCCCAGCACCATCGCCGCGCTGAGGTAGCTCTCTGAAAGGTGAGTTCGGCGTTGAGATGTCACTAGACTTGTGACGCTCCCTATGCATGCTTGAACTTCCTGCATTGCCCATTACGACGCCTGCTGCTTCTGTTCTTTTTTCTATTTCTTTGTTTGCAAATTAAAGAAAAATAAAACGCAACAAAATCAAAAATTCCTTATGGTCTCGTTAATTATCAAAAGTCATTTGGGGGGACGTATGTTGATGTTTGGCACTTCTTTTTCGATGGCTACAAAGCTATTTGGACAAATCCAGCTGGAGGTTTTTTAGGTTTTTGTTTACACAATACAAATTTCGCTTTTTGTTCGTCGTTTTGTAATGAATCTCTTTTCTTTTCAATGTCAGTCATTCGAGAATTACTTCTGTCATTGGAGTTGTTTTCTTTGTGTTGCCAGTCGAGAAGAATGTCAGTGAAAAGCAAATTGAAAAAGTCTTCGATTTCAAATGGAATATATTTGCGTATGGAAGCTAAGACCATGTTCACACACGGAGACAACATGTTCACCCACGGACTAACATGGGATTTGCTTGTTGTCCTAATTTATACTAGGTGAGTTTAATAATGGAAAGTTTTATCGTTTCAGCAATTTTGGCGCTTCATCAAATGTCTTTTCTGTCATTGTTGTTAATATTTTGGTACAAAATAAACACCCACAAGGAATTGCCAAAAAAGTGTCAGTATGATAATTTGTTTTCATATCTATTCCTTTTGCCTCTCTTTCCAACAACTATGCCTAATATAAATGCGGACATACAAAAATGAAATTTTATATATATATACAGGCTAAGATGAAAAAACTGCAACCAACTACAGACTACTTTCATTTCTAAGCCACTAGTCCGACAGCTGTTAAAATTATTCCAGTGACAGCTATTGTTTACAATCGTAGAAAAGCATTTTGGTGGGAATTTTCCAGAAAATAGTTATTCGTGATGGAATTCAAGCGTGATAGTGTGATTTCATTATATTTGGCTGGAAAATTACAAGTGGCTATCGTTAGAGCACTCCAACATTTAAACGTGAATAAATCTTTTGTGTCTCATACCATCGCTCGTTACCGTGGTAGCGTAGCCCGACATCAAGGAAGTGGACGAAAGAAAACCGCAACATCAGCAGAAATGGTTCGAAAAGTAAAGAAGCGACTTGATCGAAACCCGCGTCGCAGTGACTGAAAAATGGCTCGTGAGCTGAACATATCGAAATATTCCATTCGGCAAATACTGAAAAATGAGCTCGGGGTAAAGCCATTGAAATTCCAAAAAGTTTTAGAACTTGCACCTCAACTGAAAGAAAATAGACTCAAAAGAGCTAAAGAGTTGCTTCGCTGTCCAGCAGTTTGTAAACAAACAAAATAATCGGTTGGCCACCAGAACCCAAGCGCCTGCCATGGTCATGGTGTGGGCCGTTATAACAGCCGATGGTCGCTCTCCGCTCGTATCAATCGACCGTGACATAAGAATAAATGCCGAATATTATCGCCAAAATATTCTGGAGAGTGTATTAAAGTCTTGGGTACGCAAACCTTAGACATTCCAACAGGACTCAGCACCATCGCACTCAGCATGCGCCACTCAAGAATGGTTACAAAATGAGGTTCCTCGCTTCATTTCCACAATGGCCACCAAAATCTCCGGATACCAATCCGTTGGACTATTTTGTCTGGAGTATTTTGGAAAGCAAGGTTGGCACTAAAAAATGCCAAAGTGTCGATCACCTCAAGCAAGCGCTTCGCCGGAAATGGGCCAAAATATCGCAGAGCAACATTCGGACAGCGAGTGACGGCTTCATTGGCCGTTTGAAGGCCATATTTCGTGCCAAGGTGACCAATTCGAACAAATCCAAACTTATTCTAAAATTTGATGCTATTTCCGAAATTTTTTGCTTCCATTCAAAAAAATTTAAAAAAATGTAAAACTTATGTCGTTTGACTTTGTTCCAGTTTTTTTTCTCTCACCCTGTATGTGTTATTATACGACTCCAATCTGAGGTACTTATAATATGCATTTTTCAACAATTTTGAAGAATTTAAATAATTTTTCATTCATAAATATCAATTTTAAAATTGATTTGACAGTTCATTGTCCCAGCAGCTGTGCCGATGCTACTACCTGTTTTCTTCTACCATACTATTGCCTATTTCAAAGTCTATTTGCATGGCAGAAGAATACAGGTAGAAGCATCAACGCTTGGGAACATTAATACGTCAAAATTTTTTGAATGTTTTTTTTTTTTTTCAAATATAAGTAGATTTTTATAAGTTTTCTTATACAACGTCAATCGAAGGTTATTATAATTTGCGTTTTTCAACATTTTTAACAAATTTGAATAATTTTTCATTCAAAATTTTCAATTCCAAAATTGGTTTGACAGTTTATTGTCCCGTCAACTGTGTCGATGCATCTACCTATATTCTTCTGCCATGGTCTATTTGGCACTATAAGACTCCTGCACAGAGTTGCATTTTTCTAGGTTCTTTGAAATTGAGCAACTTTTCTTATTGAGCCATGGCTCTTTCTAATATTTTTTCATTTTTTATATTTTTTAGTTGTAAATGGGGGTCAGTGGAAAAGTGATGCGAATACAATAAATTTGTACATAACGAATCTCCTTTCCAAAATATCAACCTCGCCCAACCATGATGGCCCCTGTTATCGCAAACGAGGTACTGGCATGGTAGAAGAAAACAGGTAGATGCATCAACGCACCTATGTCTCTAGTCAGCTGTACATGTTTTGATTAATATTGTGTTCGTTTTTCGATCTATTAATCCCTAGTAAATATTATTTTCGACGCTTTTCGAAGTGTTCCTTTATTCGTTTTGTTTATTTATTTAATTATTCAAAAGTATTCGAGCTATCTTTACGGAATCCAGAGGTTAAATAGACATGCCTCTAACTGCGGAAAATGCGGCACAGCAAATACAAGTAATGTTTTTATTACTTCCCTTTAAATTTCTCCGCTTGACTTTGTAATACATTGTCTTACAGGAACGGCTCAAGGATATCCAACGGTTAATCCACCAAATTGACGATGAACGACGCCGGTCGGAAACCAATATAAATGGCTTGACTCGGGCACAACAGAGCAATATCCCAATGCAAAAGATGAAAGGTCTATACAAGGCCTGTTTACAAGATGCGGCTGTCGAAGAGGATACCATACGAAAAGCCCTAGAAAAGATACATGAAATTCGTAGCATACGCAACGAACGACGTATTCAGGCACGTAATGCCGGCAACAAAGAGGCCATACGAAGAGGTGCCCTTATGAAAATGGTGCAAATATCGGCACAGACACTACCACTATTTGTAAGCAAACCGGGTGAAAAAGTGCCCCCATTGTGTGGTGCTATTCCAGCTGAAAGTAATTACATAGCCAAAGTGGGCGACAATGTTGCGGCTTTGGTCAAAGGAGTGGAGGAGGAGGAAAATTGGATATTAGCGGAAGTGGTTAGTTTTTTGCATCGTCAGAATAAATACGATGTCATTGATATTGATGAAGAACAAAAGGATCGACATGTGTTGAGTAAACGTAAAGTTATACCATTGCCCCTGATGAGGGCCAATCCTGAAACAGATGGTCATGCTCTATTTCCCAAGGATACAGTGGGTATGTTTAACAATAGATGTTCACTAATTTATCAAATTCTAATGTAATACTCTTTTTAGTCATGGCTTTATATCCCCAAACGACATGTTTCTATAAGGCCATCATTCACAGATTGCCCCAAACTGCCACAGAAGATTATGAGGTGTTGTTCGAGGACTCTTCCTATTCCAATGGTTATGCCGAACCTTTGCCAGTGGCCCAACGTTATGTCATTGTATACAAGTCCACCAAAAAAAGCGGCAGCAGTGGTGGCGGTAGCGGTAGTGTTTCATCCTCAGCATAAAATCTCACAACTCATTAGTTTTATATAAATTTAATTTTAATGAAAAAATAAATCTTATGGCTATATTTTCAACTAAACTAAAGTATTTGTTAGCACTACATAAATACATATGTACTCTAATCGTCTTCCTCATCTTCATCAGAATCTTCATCCTCATCCTGATCCATTGCCTCTCCATCATCGTCGTCATCAACTTCTTCGCCTTGACCGCTGTCGGCTTTATCTTCTTCATCATCGTTGATATCATCAGGAACGTGCAATTCAAAGCCATCTGCTTTTGTCCAGGAACACTTCATTGTCAGACGGAACTTTGCCATGGGTTTAGCAACCAATTTAAGTATTCTGGCTTGTTCGGGTGTCAAAACCTTTCCCTCCTCGCACACCGTATAGTCCGAGACGAGCGTCACAACACCCTTTTGTAGTTTTGTTGGCAGTCCAAGCGATCTTAAATGCGGTTCCATGGAATGTGAAAACTCTTCCAAGGGACCCTCTGGTAGCACCACAGTCTCTGTTGCCTTAAAACCACTGCGTGCATATTCAACAGCCCAATAGTTTTCAGCCCATTCCAAAACTTCTTTCTTGCTTTTCTCCGTAAACAGAAGACCCACTTGGCCCGTCAGCCGTCTGGACAATTTGCTCAAATCTGTTTCAACTTCTTCAGCTTTGGTGCGGCCCAAACCGATTTGCATAATGCGATTTTTACCAAAAATGAAACGTGAATTTTGCTTCCATTCTTGTCTCAGATCCTTCAGCAAGTTGTTGCGCATATTTTGAACTTGAAACACAAATATATTGGGGTATTTCTCCACACATCTTCTGATGTCTTCAATAATCTGTTGTTTCCAAGCGAGACCTTTTCGATCGGTTTTGGTGAGGGAAACTGCAATGATATATTGTTAATAGTAACAATCTTGGTATATAAACGAAAGCAATTCACTTACTTTTCTTATCTCTTTTGGATCTAGGCATTTTATTTTAGCTACTGTTTATAAAATAACGTGTAATTCAAGAAAATAAAGTTTTATGTGAAAATGTTCCGTCAACACGTGCATGCACAAACAACGAAGCTAAACACTTGTTGTCAACGGCGGCGGTTTATCAGATGTATACCAACCGGCGACGGCGTATTGCATTTCTGTGAACTCTGTACACCAATGCATTGACAACTTTTATACAAATATACACCAATACGTTGAGAGTTGCGAATGAGGGAAGAGGCAACACGCCGAATGTGTAGAAAATGGAAGAGGCAACACGCCGAATGTTCTTAAATTTAAAGAGGGGTAGCATTTCCAGTGAATTGTCATGGAGAAAGAAGAAGACGCCTATTTGTTCCCACTGTGACAGATTCAGACTCCATTTGTATCATAGTAGAAAAATATAGGTAGACGCATCGACACAGCTGCTGGGACAATTAACTGTCAAACCAGTTTAGGAAATGAAAATGATGAATGAAAAATTATTTAGAATTATAAAAATTGTTTAAAAGCGCGAATTACAATAACCTCCGAATGACATCGTATAAGAAAACATATAAAAATCTACTTATATTTAAAAAAACATTTAATTTTTTTTGACATATCAATGCTCCCAAGCGTTGATGTATTTACCTGTATTCTCCTACCATGATTTATATCGTTCTCATTTGATCTCAGCAAGATTTGATTTCAGCAATTTTGCTTTTCCGTTGCTTTTGTTGTCATTGTCATTTCTGTGTAAAAACACAAAATTAATTCCCAGGTAGCCGCATCGACAAACCTGCTGGATTTAAAAATTTTAATGAGAAATTATTTAAATTTGTTAAAGTTGTTGAAAAATACATACCATAACAAATTCCGAACGGCATTGTGTAAGAAAAGTTAAAAAAATCGAATTGCTTTCAAACAAACTTTTTAAAAATGTTGACATACCGATGTTCCCTGGCCTTGAAGCATCAAAGAAGATACCGTTTATATAATTCACAGTAATTTATATGCTTGTTGCATACATAAGCTGCTTGAAGTCTTGGCATGGCATATTTTGGGACATATAAAAGAATGCCAGAGCACAATCCTGTCGTCTTTTTCCTTATAATTTGAACCAAGTTGACCTATGAAATGCCGTTCTTAATTCAATCATGATTACAAAAGAACATTTTTGTTTGCAATACAATAATAGTCGACTTGATCTATATGAGTTTCTTAAAAACCATTTTAGAACCAGTTTATAATTTAAGAACCTTCATTTAAAATACTATTTAAAATAAGTTATTTATGCAACGCAATTTTCATAAATAGCTTTTCCGTTATTGTTATTAATATTATTGTATCAAAATAAAAACACAAAAGTAATTGTCTAAAATCTGACATTAGAAGATTTTTTTGTCCCTTTCTATTTCAAAAAACAAACTTTTCCCGCGAAACAGACAGCCTAAAGCACCCCTAAGAAGAATGACCAATTGGGAATCTTCTAGAACACAAAAGTAACCGGATTAGTTATAATGATAACCAAATGTTATTGAGGTTGGCAACACACATACAGCATTTTCCAATGTACGGCAACACTCTGCCATCATCCGAATTATTTATGAATCTGTGTGCGTGTGTGAAGTGCGAGAAGAGCCCGTGTCTCGAAACAAAAATAAAAAAATAAATAAAATAAATCAAGAGGAGTTGTTAATTATGTTGTCAATTTATACGTAAACAAAAGGAAGTCGAAGTGGAAACAATTGTTGTAAATTTTATATACCAGAACAACAAGAACAAACGAAAGGAAAAAGTTGACGAATTGGATACAACAACGAGGAAAGCAGTAGCAGCAGCCAGAGTCTTTTATTGTTGTCGTCGAGAAAACGTCGCCTTTTCTTCGTTCGGCTCGCTGTTGAGGAGGAGATTTGTGTAATTAAATCAAATCAATTTTTTTTTGTTCATTCTTTCTTTCTGTGGTCGGTCTCTCGTCTCGGGTAGTTAGTTAGTTAGTTATTGTTGGTGGTGTTATTTATCGCTTGCTGTTATATGTATATATTTTTGTGTATTGGACACTTGGTCGTTGCTTGGCTGCTGTCGCAATTGTCATGATGTGTAGCTACTAAAGCCAGCCAGCCTGCTGTCCTCTCTCACTCTGGCACTCGTCGGCTGTTACAGCTGCGGAACCTGGCAATAATATAGAAAAGAATTTTTCCATCGCCTATAGAGAAAAATATTATGGATGCAGTGTTGGCAATATTGTTCTTCCCAAGGAAAACCAAATAGAGAGAGAGAGGAAACAAAAGCAACAATAATACAATTTGCATGCACATTCAAGTGCATTTTGAACGGACAAATTTCGTGTGTGTATGTGTGTGCGTGCGTGCGTCTTGTTATGTTTTGTGTTATCCTTTTGTGTCTCTATTTGCCAGAAAAAGTAATCAACAATAACAACAACAACAATTTATGTTCCCCCATTTTAGGCAACAAAAATGCAAAGTCAGCAATCGCCAAATCCAAATTCGCAGCAATTGCAGCCAGCCCAACAAACACAGCAACAACAGTCGTCAGCGGCGGCGGCGGCGGTACTGATGCAGCAGCAGACACAATTGCTACAAAATCAAGGCAATACAGTGGGCAAGATCAATGACACTCCGCCGAATTTGTCAACTGTGGGTAAGTGTGTGCGTGTGTGTGTTTACATTGATTATTTCTAATATTTCGATTAATTAAAGGAAGCCAAGCCATTAGAAAATAATTTAATTCGTGGACCCTGTAGGTCATATCAGGAAGAGCAGGGAGGTTCTCTAGAAATTTTTTTCAAAACATGACAACAGTTTGTGATGTTGGTGTTGGTGGTGGCACACCAAAGCAAAGTAGAATCGTATCCGAACATTACCTGTCTCCTTTCTCATTAGTATTTTATTGAATTATTCGAATAGAAACAGGAGGACGAGGAGGGTTAGCAGCCGTCGCAGCCAGTAGCAAGCTTCTTATATGTATTGCAAGTGATTACGCGCTTGACTGATATGATGTACACATATATATACAGCTATGTATGTATGTACGTTTTCTTTTTTCGTGTATTTGTGTGTACGAATGTACGCCAGTATTGAACGTGCGAGTGAGCAAAAAGCATGTGCTTGTGTATTTGCGTACAGAAGCAGAAAGCAGGCACACAACACACGAAAAAAAAAAGAGTTGTCATAAGTTGTTTTGAATGTTGGCTGCCTGGCTGGCTGGCTGTGCCTCTATAGAAATGATGATATGAATATATATATAAATGGACTTATAGGATATAGTAGCTGGTGTTCCCCCCACCTTAGCTCACCAAAAAAAAAACATGCATATGTATATTATTGATAACATTCCTTAATAAGCTTTATTAATTACAATATGATGCAATAATATTTGAAGCGTAATTGAAAAAGACAACTTGAAATCGGTGTCGAATTCAGGCACCGGAATGATCACTTTTAGAGGAAGGAAGATATGCCATAACCTATGGCCAATTTAATGTATTGATGTGACAAATTTGCCTCCAAAAGGTGCAGTTTTTGGACGAGTATCTTCTAACGGTGGAGATTTCAAACATCAATTGACAGCCATTTCCGAATTTGTCTTAACGACGAGTTACCGTAATATGAGGCCTTTGATATGGCTTCCGCAACCGCTTTCTGAAGCTTCCAGTCAGTCTATAATCAAGACCCTGTCATAAAAGATGATCCCATCATAAACTAAACTTTGTGATGATTTAAAATCTCTTCACCTTTAGCCAGATCTAAACCCAAAGAAATTTGATGTGATTTGATAATAGAATTCAGAAAACAACAATACTGATACTACTGATCTGTAAAGAATCACTGACTTGTTTCGCAACTAATGACAGATATAAGATTGGAAATTGTGACCCTTTGTGGGTGAGCTACCAGAAGGGGTTGGCAGATATATATATAACTTTCACAACAGATCTTCTGTTAGCAAAAATATTTGTATTTGTGAAATTGGAAGAGAGTTAGATGATGATTTCGCTTTCTTTAAGCGTTTTGTTTTTCAAAATCTTCAACCCTATGTGGGGAGGTAACAGATTAAATTTTCCGATTTCTACCAACAGATCTTGTGTTGATGGAAATATTGAGATATACCAAGTCTCAATGAAATCGGATGTTAATATTGCGTTTTATGAGCTTCATGGGTACTGAAAAATTTGATACTTTGTGGGGGAGGTACCAGAAGGAGTGGACCGATATATTCCATTTTCACACCAGACCTTGGGTTAATAAAAATATTGTGTTGTGTGTAATTTGAAGAGAACCAGATGCTTATTTGGATTTTATGATCATTTTGGTTATTCAAAACTTCGACCCTTTGTGTAGGAGGTACCAGAAGGAATGGTCCTATCTCTACCATCTTTAAAACAGATCTTGTGTTTAAGGAAATATTGAGAGGTACCAAGTCTGAATGGAATCGGATATTAATTTCGTGTTTTAAAAGCTTCATGATTATTCAAAATGTTGACCGTTTGTGTGGGAGGTACCAAAAGGAGTAGACCGATATATTCCATTTTCACACCAGACGTGATGTGTGTAATTTGAAGACAATCGGACACTTACATCACACTTTATAAGAGTTATAGTTATTCAAAATGTTGACCCTTTGTGGGGGGGACTTGATGGAGTGGATCGATAGTGTCCAATTTTGCACCTGACCTAGCACTGATGCAAATTCGCAAAGTTGGGACAAAATTGGATTGTCCTTTTTCTTTCTATGCAGTAAATTATTTTCTTTAAAAATATTGAAATTTTGTGTGGGAGGTCCCTGAAGGAGTGGACCGATATTGCCCATCTCCGAACTCGAGTTAAGTTTGATAATAATATTACGATGTACCAAGTTTGGATCAAATCGGATGCTCCCTTCGAGAGTTATTGTTCCCCCCAGCAAGACGGACGGACATCGCTAGATCAACTCCAAATGTCCTGAAACAGATTTGGTCCAAAGAGACCTAGGGTCTAAAACTGTTATTTCGTTCAGGCACTTTTAGCCGTATCAAATGATATATACCCTGTCTAGCCATATGGCTGAGGGTATAAAAAAGCGTGTAATTCGCAGTTATGTTACGATTTGCAGGACCTTGCAAGAAGTGTGGTCAAAAGATTCCACCCATAAGCCGCAGCAAACTTCACTTCAAAATCGATAATTCTGCTTCTTATTGACCGAAAATAAGCCTCACCGCAGAACACAAAACACGCTATTTGATAATAAAATTGAATAATTTGCAAGCGTTGTTCGTTTTTAAGAAGATGTTTGACAGTGAAACAAAACACGAAACGTGCGTTGTTTTCACCAGTATTCCCAAAAGGATAACGGAAAAAAATAACCCTATATGTAGGTCCATATCTGGCATAGCTTATAGATGTATACCCAGATATATGTAATGCATTTTGAGACCCATAATAGAATGAAAAAAAATTTTAGGAAAGTAGGGATTTCGGAGGGGGTCGGGGTCCCCTGCTGCTTTACTAGATTTGGTAGATTCACAGAATTTAAATAGCCGACTTGCATGTACGTCAAATAAATCCTCATAGGGAGGTTATCCCGGCAAAATGCTCTAATGTAAACATTAGAAGGATTTACTTGACGTGCAATGCAATTTGCACATTTAGTTCTCCTCACTAAGGAGGGTACAAAATATTCGGGCTGACTGAGCCTAATACCGTTTTTGACGTTAGTTATTACACGTATTAACTTTTAACGACTGATTGAACACAGTTTCTATGCGAAAAATCATTTTATGGGGCTGAAAGGGAAAAAATAAACATTTTTATAATTCATTCTATATTTTCTTTCACATTTAATCTCAAGGGCATTGCATTTTGAAAACAGCTTATTTCAGTTGCAATTGGTACAGATAAGCCATTTGTGTTGCACAATTTCCGGCAAATTACTTTATTAACAGTTAAACCCCTTGACTGTGAACACAATATTGCATATAAATGTAATTTAATTGAGTTGTGTAAAAAATTATTTATTGATAATTACAATCAACAACTGGAACAAAAAATCCCCACAATAATTTGTGTTATCGCACTGCGTTGGCAACACCGTCAACAGAGTAGTTATTTTGGTATTTGTTGGAGCTTCTCTTTGTATTTTTGTTTTTTTCCCTCTTCCCGAGTATGAGTGACAGTGTGTGTGTGTGTAAAATTTACAAAATTTTCCGATAACACCTTGCCGTTGTCGCTTCCCTTTTGCCCGTAATCTGTGTTAAAGCCGTTGATGATTGGTCTGGTGCGGCATAGGCATACATTTTACAAAATTTTAGTTGATTATTAAAAACAATGGGTTACCAAAAGAGAAAATAATCCCAGACGGCGTACTCACAAGCGTCCGTTATCGTAACAACAAATCACTGTATTATCTCTTTCATATAGGTTACCCTACCTGTCATTGTTTCGGCAAAGGGGCTAGAGAGAGTCTCTACTTCACCATACCCAAATACCAATGTAATTGTGTAATTGTGAGCATCTCTGACACATACGTCAACATAATGACCGAAGAGTATCAACAACGGCCACTCACATGTGTTTCATTTAATTTCTTTTGTGTTTATGTTGATTGGTCAGTCGGCTGATCAGTTACTACTAGGGAGTGCATCAAACGAGCAGCAGCGGCGGGCAGCAAGTGAGTGTGTGCGCGAAGAAGACCGACAGGTGGAACGAAAAACAGCAACAAGAATAAAGTAATAGAGCGGAAAAGTAGGGTGTACAGTGCAAACCGTAATTGTGCTGACATTTTGTGCAAAAACAGACAAACACCAACACTGCCATCTCTTTGTATTATTGTTTTCCGTAGTGTTACACAAAAATGACAGTATTGTGTTACTTGACTTAATACGTAATGTGTGCTAATCGCAGCGCAAAGCCATGCAACAACAACACGTAGAAGAAGAAAAAATACAGGAACAACTTATTGCTATTCTGGCTTTTTTGTATACAGTTTCGTTAATTTGCAAGTATAAGCCAGAGAGAGTAATATGAAAAAAGAACAGACACTCTGTCTCACTAGCCGCCGAAATCTTACCACCCT
This sequence comes from Musca domestica, assembly GCF_030504385.1. NCBI lineage: Eukaryota > Metazoa > Arthropoda > Insecta > Diptera > Muscidae > Musca > Musca domestica. The sequence continues at coordinate 18,450,417 of NW_026712409.1, read as the reverse complement.
ACCCCTATCAATATAATTTGATAGGGTGTTGTAATACTAGCTGCTAAATTCTATGTGTAGGTGACCGAACCGACTACCACCTTTTTATTTAAGCGCAAATCTTGTTCTATGTTCGTTCGGGGGAGCAAAGAGATCTTACATCAGTAGCAGGCAATCTAATCGCCATGCCCCTACCTTCCCTGTCCTACCTATGTAGTATAACTTATGTGTGGTGTATGGTGGGGCCTACTGCTAAGTTCGTCTGAACGAACAAACGAGTGAGTGACTGACTGGCGTATACTACGTACATACATGTGCTGCGGCTCTGTGTTTTGTTATTATTTTAAGGGGGTATGCGTGAATGTGTGTACATTTGTGTGACAACATTGCCCTCCTTCTTACTCTAGTGAGAGATTCAATAAGAGATTCTCTGTTGCTGTTGCTGCTGCTGCTGTTTTGTTGATTTTTTTTCGTTTCTTCTTTTTTTTGTAGAATTTCATTTCACCCTTGAAATTTTACAAGAAACCTTGGTCAGTAGGTGGAAAATATCACCACAAACACTCACTCACACCCATACTCTAGGAGAAAAAGTGTTTTTTTGTTCGATTTAGTGGCCCGCAAAAATATCCTTCACCTACAAAAAAAAAAAAGAAAATTGTTCTAGGAAATAACTGCTACGAACGGACGACCACGACGACGTCAGCGGTGGCGGAGTGCAGCAATTACATGAACAGTGTAACACACGCGGCGTCGTATATCTCGAATTTAGTAGATTGGATGTTGGTTTTCGCTGTTTTCGTTCACACAAATCACAATCGAACATCATGTCGCAATTTATGTTTTTGACCAATGAATGTAACGATTCTGCCGAAGGTATGATGGAATAATAATTCTTATAAGAATCATTTTGATTAATTATGATATAAGTATTTTGAAGAGTGGAATGGACTGGGTGGTGTCATAATTGTTTGTTATGTTATGAAGGTGTTAATCAAGAAGTCTTTGGAGGAAGGGGAAGAAGTGAGTGTTGACATTTGACAAGGGGTAGCTAGAGTTGATTGTGGGACGCTAATGGAATCAAATAACTTGGTTAATTTGGAGATAAATTAAATTGGTAATTCCTTGTAAGGAATTATTAAGCAGTGTAACATAATTTTGTTGACAAGACGTTTCGAGGAATTTGAAAACAAATTAACCTGTAGAAAATTCTTCCTAGATGATTCCTAGATCTGGAAGCTTTCGATATATATTTGAATGAAATGATTTTTTGATTTCCACATAAGGCTGAGCTCTGAAGTGATTCTGACTACTGATTCTGCTTCTGAATGAAAATCTCTGAAATTGGGAGTTATTGATGTATGGGGTCCATTTTACCCATTTTGAAGAGCTTCCTTCCCACATAGGACCCCTATAGGCCAAATGATCTATTATTATTTTTTTAAAAATCCATTGGCAAATATCATAGCATTTATGGAAGCCATACAAAAAAATGAAACTAGGTATTCGTATTGAAAAATGGTCCACCGACTTAGAAACTCAAATGGCAGAAACTTCAAAAATATTCAATACCAAGCTCTCATTTAGAATAATTTCCTACCCACATTGCACACCACTGGCCAAATCACTTTTACTTTGTTTAAAAACTTAATTAAAATTCATGAATCCGGAAAATATCTTAATATGGAGGCTATATAAAATAATGGGATCGGGTACCTATGGAACCCCAAAGGCTAAATGACAGAGAACATTTGTGGGCTTAACTCTGGTTTAGTAAAAACTCTTCGATTTTTCAGAGGTAGGCATTTTTTCTGATTTTGGGAAAGCTTATGAAAATAACTATCCAACAAATGGTCGCATGATTGGGTTATTTATAAGCGGTTCGGAAGTTATACTCAAATTATCGATTTTTTTCGACCTCCATTTTATATAAAACCCCCAAAACGTCGAAAAGGGGTCTATTATGGGGGTCAACAAAATTGATGCCAATGTATAGTTGACACTCACCTTTCCAAAATGCTACAATTAATACCTTTACTGGGTCCAGAGATAGGACTTTTCACCCGCATAACCCGATTCTAAATCTCAGCCCCAACTGTTAAATTGAGAGAAGCTTTATTTCGCATAGCCGGTTAAACATAGCCATAAGAGAATATCTCTGGACCCGCAAAAGGTTTTAGCACAATTCGAGAATCCTTTGTATCAGGAGCTGATATTATATGAGGGCTATTTGGAACCAGATTTTCACGTTCACCTAAGGAGAAATATATGACCCTATTCCGGCTAAACATAAAAATATTTGAATGTTAACAATTCCCGAGCTACGGGACTGGGAAGCACTTGAGGTTCTAACCATAACGATTTATTTTTTTCTCCTAATGAAGTTCATAATTCACCACCAACATAGACTCATTGGAATCATTCCTCAAGCCGGTCACATCCACATACTTTTCTTTTTAAAAGGAGATTTTTTCGCAGCTGACTGTGCCGATCGTCGCTAACCAAATTCTCAAAAGGAGATTTTGTTGCGTTGACGAATACTAAGTCCCACCTCTCGGAAAAGTTAATTATATAGTGAAGCAAGTCATATCTTAACATCTTGAACAAAAGCACCCAGCGCTACTTGTAAAGTTTCAAAACGAACCGTGGGACCCAAAGCTTGACCAGTTTCAATAATTTTTTAAGAGGGAAATTTATAGTCAATGATAATCCTGAAATCGGATAAAAATCATCAAGAAATTGTTTTAACCAAATACTTTAAATCTAAAAAGGTTATTCGCCATGTTTTGATAGTAATATTCTCTCCTTTCAAAACCTTATAAAATCGGGTTCTTAAATCTTCCGGTGCCGTAAAAACTGTTCTTAGTTGAATTAGAATTTTGGTAGTCATAACAAAAACACTTAATTTTGGCGAATTCTTCTCTTCTTTCCAAACTCTATTGTTCTTTATGAAATTTAGTGTTTTTAAATCCTGAAATTGATGGAATTGATCTCCAAAGAATTGTATATATTTTACCTTGCCTTCATCTTTCAAAGTCCCTCACAAAAATACTAATTATATTTTCTTTTTTTTTTTTCATTGCAGGCCTTTTGGAATTAGCACATCGCGAATACCAGGCGGTCGACTATGAAAATGCCGAAAAACATTGCATGCAACTATGGCGACAAGATAGCACCAACACTGGTGTGCTATTACTATTATCTTCCATACATTTTCAATGTCGCCGCTTGGAAAAATCAGCACAATTTTCAACGCTGGCCATAAAGCAGAATCCTTTATTGGCTGAAGCTTATAGGTGAAACGATGGTGAAATGGTTTTATGCAAAACTTTACTGAAATATTTTTCTCTCCTTCCAGTAACTTGGGAAATGTGTTCAAAGAACGTGGACAATTGCAGGAAGCTTTAGAAAATTATCGACGTGCTGTACGCTTAAAGCCCGACTTTATTGATGGCTATATTAATTTGGCAGCCGCTTTGGTGGCAGCACGTGAAATGGAAGCAGCCGTGCAAGCCTATATAACCGCATTACAGTACAATCCAGTAAGTAATTACTTTCCAATTTGTATATAATATAAATCTCCATGTAGCCAAGGCTACATTCTATTTTGAGATCTATAAAATGAGTAATTATTCACCATGATCTATTTGACGACTGCATCCATGCATTTAACGTCAAATAAATTTTGGCAGAACACTTTAACATTACAAATGAATTAAATGAAATTCTTTCCTAATTTTGTCAGGAAATCTTTATACCCTTAGCCATATGTCTAGAGAGATTATAGATCATTTGATTTGAAATAACGGTTTTAGACCCTAGGTCTCTTTGAACAAAAATCGTTGAACTAAAATCGTTTCGTTTGGTGTCGATCTAGCCATGTCTGTCTGTCTGTCTGTCTAGCTGGTGCGCAAAATAACTCTCGAAGGGAGTATACGATTCTATCCAAACTTTGTAGATTGTAATATTATTGTCAAACTTAGACCTAGTTCGGAGATGGGCAATATCCGTCCACTCCTTCTGGTACCTCCCCCACAAAATGTCAATATTTTCAAAGAAATAATTTAAACGATAGTCCGATGTTGCTCCAACTTTGCGAATCCTAGTATTTGCATCAGTGCTACATCAAGTGCGAAAATGGACAATATCGGTCCACTCCATCGAGTACCTCCCCCACAAAGGGTCAACATTTTGAATAATTATAACTCATAAAATGTGATGCAAGAGTCCGACTATGGTGTGAAGATGGAAAATATCGGTCCACTCCTTCTGGTACCTCTCCCACAAAGGGTCAATTTTTTTTAATATTCATGAAGCTCTTAAAACACGAAATTAATATCCGATTCCATTCAGACTTGGCACATCTCATCAACACAAGATCTGTTATAAAGATGGTAGAGATCGGACCACTCCTTCTGGTACCTCCCACACAAAGGGTCAACATTTTGAGTATCCATGATGCTCATAAACCGCGAAATTAATATCCGATTCCATTCAGACTTGGTACATCTTAATATATCCATCAACACAATATCTGTTATAATGATGGTAGAGATCGGACTATTCCTTCTGGTTCCTCCCCCATAAAGGGTCAAAGTTTTGAATACCTAAAACTATCATAAAATCCAAAATAAGCATCTAGTTCTCTTCAAATTAAACACATCACAATATTTTTAATAACCCAAAGTTTGGTGTGAAATTGAGATATATCGGTTCACTCCTTCTGGTACCTCCCACGCAAAAGGTCCAAATTTTGAGTATCCATGAAGCTCAACATGCCTTCAATTATAATTTTGTTTAAATTCAAATTTCTTCTGGGGTTTAAAAATGAGAATAAGTTTCTGAATATTTTTTGGGAAAGAGAAATCTAAAGTATATATTTAATAAAAATCTAATTTACCCCTCCCCCCACTGCAGCCATGTAGAAAACTCCATAAACAAACACCTCTCACATTGAACACTTTATATTAAACCGTATTATTTCTATTCCAGGATTTGTACTGTGTTCGTAGTGACTTGGGCAATCTCTTAAAGGCATTGGGTCGGCTCGAGGAGGCCAAGGTAAGAAGTTTGTCATTCTCTTAAAAAAATCATTTGCTAATTTAATTTCCTTTCGCATTTTCTAGGCCTGCTATTTAAAAGCAATTGAAACATGTCCGAGCTTTGCTGTCGCCTGGAGTAACTTGGGCTGTGTCTTCAATGCCCAGGGTGAAATTTGGCTAGCCATACATCATTTTGAAAAGGCCGTAACATTAGATCCAAATTTCCTGGATGCCTACATTAATTTGGGCAATGTTTTGAAAGAAGCCAGAATTTTTGACAGGTATGCAGTATATCTTTCACTTTTTTTTTGTCATATAATTTAATTTGTTTAAATCTTTTTTTCTGCAGAGCTGTGGCCGCCTATCTACGAGCATTGAATCTTTCACCAAACAACGCTGTTGTACATGGAAATTTGGCATGTGTCTATTATGAACAAGGTCTCATTGATTTGGCCATAGACACCTATCGGAGGGCCATTGAATTGCAACCAAATTTCCCCGATGCTTATTGTAATTTAGCAAATGCTCTCAAGGAAAAGGGACAGGTATGGATAACCAAACAATATTACATATAAACTATATTGAAGACCCCGCAGAGATATTCTAAAGATAGAAATATAGCATAGAAGTTTCTCTATAAATGTGAGACCTTTAAGAGACTATTTTAAAAGTCTTCTGTAGACCGGAGTCATTTAATAGAGTACCTTTAAATGTAGAAAATCTGTTTAAAGACCTCTAAAAGACGTTGTAGAAAAAAATTCCTCCTTTAGGAGTTCTTTAGAGTGATTTCTAGAGGGCTAAAAGTGTCTTAGAAAGATCTGCTATCATTAAAAGGCATCTGGAAAGTATTTTACTCATAAAGATCTGAAGAAGTTACATTCATTTATTTATTTTATATCATAATAATAAAGCCTCTGAGGCAAAGAGTTCTTAGAAAACCCATAGAAACCCTGCAGAACCTCCCTGGTCTACAGTTTTTAAAGTTATAAAAATAATTAAAATGTCTTCTACATATCGACCACCAGCAGAGAGTATTTAGAAGAACTGCATAGGCTTTTCTAATTATAGGAAACCTGTAGATTTTCTGTCCATAGAGAGAGAATGTCTCATATTCATGGAAAGTATAGAGAAGCATTTTAGAGGCAACCTCTAGCTTTATTTTTAGATAGAACCGCTTTTTAAGAACCCCATTGGGTTGAATCCTTTCTATTGGACTTCAATAGAAAAGAAATGTATCGTCTTTTGAATCAGTCACTAACCGCTTTCTTTTCTTTCAGGTCAAAGAAGCCGAAGAATGCTACAACACCGCTCTACGATTATGCCCCAATCATGCTGACTCGCTTAACAATTTAGCCAATATTAAACGCGAACAAGGATTTATTGAAGAGGCCACACGTTTGTATTTGAAAGCTTTGGAAGTATTTCCCGATTTTGCAGCAGCTCATTCGAATTTAGCCTCAGTTTTGCAACAGCAAGGCAAATTGAAAGAGGCTCTAATGCACTACAAGGAAGCAATACGGATTAATCCAACATTTGCTGATGCCTACTCCAATATGGGTAACACACTGAAGGAGTTACAGGATGTGACCGGGGCATTGCAATGCTATTCACGGGCCATTCAAATCAATCCAGCCTTTGCTGATGCTCACAGCAATTTGGCCAGTATTCACAAGGATTCTGGCAATATACCCGAAGCTATACAATCGTATCGCACAGCCTTGAAGCTAAAACCAGATTTTCCCGATGCCTATTGCAATTTGGCTCACTGTTTACAGATCGTATGCGATTGGACGGACTATGAGGCCCGTATGAAGAAACTGGTTAGCATTGTAGCGGAACAATTGGAAAAGAATCGTTTGCCTTCGGTGCATCCACATCATTCGATGTTGTATCCACTGTCGCATGATTTCCGTAAGGCAATTGCAGCTCGTCATGCCAATTTGTGCATTGAAAAGATCCTGGTGCTGCACAAGCCACCGTACAAGTTTACGCGGGAGGTGCCCAATGGGGAGCGCATACGCATTGGCTATGTGAGCTCTGATTTCGGCAATCATCCCACCTCCCATCTAATGCAATCGATACCGGGTCTGCATGATCGGGCGCAAGTGGAAATCTTCTGCTATTCGCTGAGTCCCGATGATGGCACAACGTTCCGCTACAAGATCTCACAAGAGGCCGAACACTTTGTTGACCTATCCACAATTCCATGCAATGGCAAAGCGGCTGATCGCATCTATAATGATGGCATCCATATATTGGTCAATATGAACGGCTACACGAAGGGAGCTAGAAATGAAATTTTCGCTCTGCGGCCGGCTCCCATACAGGTCATGTGGCTGGGTTATCCCGGCACCAGTGGAGCCTCATTTATGGATTATATTATTACAGATTCGGTAACAAGTCCCATGGAATTGGCCCATCAGTACAGTGAGAAATTGGCCTACATGCCTTACACCTACTTCATTGGGGATCACAAGCAAATGTTCCCACATCTTAAGGAACGTCTGATTGTGGCCGACAAACAACAGTCCGTTGTGGCCGACAATGTGGCCGTTATCAATGCCACAGATCTTTCACCGCTGGTGGAGAACACTGGCGTTAAGGAGATCCGTGAAGTGATCAATTCTGGCAAACCCATGGAAATAACACACAAAGTGGCAGAATTACCCAACACCACACAAATTGTGTCCATGATTGCATCGGGTCAGATACAGACGTCGCTTAATGGTGTGGTCCTACAGAATGGCTTGGCAACGACCCAAACCAACAATAAGGCAGCCACTGGCGAGGAGGTGCCCCAGAGCATTGTCATAACGACGAGAAGGCAATACAATTTACCCGATGACGCCATTGTCTATTGTAATTTCAATCAGCTGTATAAAATCGATCCTCTGACCCTACAGACATGGATGAACATCTTGAAGGCAGTGCCGAATTCAGTGCTGTGGCTATTGCGTTTCCCCGCCGTGGGTGAGCAGAATATCAAGAAGACAGTGGAGGAGATGGGTAAGCTGGAAAAGTGCAGTGCTGGTTGAAAATGAATTGGATTGTAATGTTTTTTTTCTGCTTTCCAGGAGTCTCCCCCGATCGTGTTATATTTTCGAATGTTGCATGCAAGGAGGAACATGTTCGCCGTGGTCAATTGGCTGATGTCTGCCTGGATACACCATTGTGTAATGGACACACAACATCTATGGACGTTCTATGGACTGGTACACCAGTTGTAACATTGCCGGGTGAAACATTGGCCTCAAGGTAAGTGGTTGAGAGTTGGTTCTCTTTTTCGAATTGGATAAATTTTTGAAATACAATATAAGAGATAAACTTGGTGGGAGAATTTTTACAAGTCCCCTGTAGATAGAGGAGCTTTCAGGGGCCTTTCTTGATGCAGAAATGTCTTCTATGGATGGAGATAGTCCAGAGTATATCTATAAATGAAAGACATTGCAAAAGATTTCTTTCCACAGAATCCCTTTTACAGATCTTCGACAGAAGATCTTCCACAAGGTTTTATGTAGATTGAAGTCTTCTAGAGATCTTCTACACATATACGTCATCTGGAATTCTTCAAGAGGTCTTTTATAAATAGAAATCTAGACGAGGTTTTCTGTAAAAAAAAAATCTATAGAAAAAAGAGGACTACTACAGGCAGACAACCTTTCGTAGGTCTTTTAAAGATAAAAAACCTTTCTTAGGTCGTCTATAAATAGAAAATCTTCCCTAGGTTGCCTATACGGGGTGAGAAAAACAACTGCAACAAAGTCAAAAGCCACAATATTTATTTTTTTTTTTAATTTATTAAATGAAAGGGAAAAATGTCGGAAATAGCATCAAATTTTAGAATAAGTTTATATTTGTCCGGTTTGGTCACCTTTCGCACGAATTATGGTCTTCAAATGGCAAACACGCTGCTCGAATATTGCTCGCCGGTATTTTGGCCCATTCCCGGCGAAGCGCTTGCTTGAGGTGATCGACACTTGGGTATTTTTTAGTGCCAACCTTGCTTTTCAAAATACTCCAGACACAATTGTCCAATGGATTGGTATCAGGAGATTTTGGTGGCCATTGTGCGCTGGAAATGAAGCGAGAAACCTCATTTTGTAACCATTCTTGGGTGGCGCGTGCTGAGTGGGTTTGCCGCCAAAATGTTTGAGTGCCCAAGGCTTTAATACACCCTCCAGAATATTTTCGCGATAATATTCGGCACGGTCGATTAATACGTGCGGAGAGCGACCATCGGCTGTTATGGCTGCCCACACCATCACCATGTCCGGCGCTTGAGTTCTGGTGGTCAACCGAAGGTGCACATTTTCAGCTGACCTCTTTGGCAAGTAAACACGATCATTTTGTTTGTTTACAACCTGCTGGACAACGAATGTTTTCTCTTGGAGAAAAGCAAATTCGGTAGCTTACCACTTTCGGCCAAGCGAAGCAACTCTTAAGCTCTTTTGAGTCTATTTTCTTTCTGTAAGTTCTTGCACCTTTTGGAATTTCAATGACTTTAGCCCGAGCTCATTTTTCAATATTTGCCGAATGGAATATTGCGATATGTTTAGCTCACGTGCCATTTTTCGGCCACTTCTATACTTTTCGAACCATTTCTGCTGTTTTTCTGTTTTCTTCCGTCCACTTCCTTGACGTTGGAGTACGCTACCAGTATCACGGTAGCGAGCGATGGCACGAGACACAAAAGATTTTTTCACATTTAAATGCCTGAGTGCTCTAACGAAAGCCACTTGTGGTTTTCCAACCAAATATAAAGAAATCACACTATCACGCATAAATTCTATCACGAATAACTTTTTTTCTGGAAAATTCTCACCAAAATGCTTTTGTACGCTTGTAAGCAATATATTGATCTGTTACTGGAATAATCTTAACAGCTGTCGGACGAGAGGCTTAGAAATGACAGCAGTCTGAAGTTGGTTACAGTTTTTTCATCTTACCCTGTATGTATAGTTGTGATAGGGTATCATATAGTCGGCCCCACCCGACTTTTGACTTTTCCTTACTGGTTCATCTTCCATAAATTGTCCATTCTTAGAAGACCTTCCAGCGATTTTATGAAAACCTTTTCAAAGGTTTTTTTTGTAAAGTTCTCCCATTAATTGCTTAGGGGTTTTATAGCTTTAAAAGCTTACAATTTTTTCTAAACAAATTTAAATTTATGCCATATTTCTTTTTTTTATTTCTTTACAGAGTGGCTGCCTCACAATTGGCCACCTTGGGATGTCCTGAATTAATTGCCAGTACCCGCCAAGAATATCAAGAAATTTCCATACGCCTGGGCACAGATCGCGAATATTTGAAATCGTTGCGAGCCAAAGTGTGGAAGGCACGCGACGAAAGTCCCCTGTTCGATTGCAAACAGTACGCCCAGGGTTTGGAAATGCTGTTCATGCAAATGTGGAAACGTTTCCTGAGGAGTGAGCCGCCAGATCATATTTCTGCCATAGAAAATAAATAAATTCTTTAATCTAGACGTACATACAGCAAGGACCATCATCATCATTAACAGCTACATCATCGTCATTGTCATTATATTATAGATTGTTAGAAGAAAATATGATCCACTATCATCCCCCTTTTCATGGCATTACCTGAAGCATCCCAAACAACAGACATCACTATATCTCCCCATGCAAAGGAAAAATGTAAAAGAAGCGAACAGAAAAACAAAGACAGACGGTCATACAGAGAAATTCATTAAATACCAAACCTTTCGAATCCCCTAAAAACCCCTCCTCCTCCCTTCAATCACTCCCATGTAGATTTGCAAAATAATATTCAAAATAACAGCAAAAGAAGAAAAACAATATGACTAGAAGATTGAATACTGAATAGAGCGAGCAGCAATGGAATGAAGAAATTAATTTATTTAAACAAACAAAAACAAAATATTATAGTTTAAAATGATCTACAGATTGTAAGTAAATGAAAGAAAACTACTCTTCATGAATTATGGCTAAAAGAAATTTTCATAGATGAGAAAGCAGGAAATGACGCGGTGCGATTATAGTTTTAAAATGAGTGGTAGTTTTAGTTGAAAAGCAGACGGAAATAAAGTATGAAGAAGATGAAATTTTCAAATAGAACAAAAAACAAAACAAAAAAAACCTACTGTTGACTAGGGTGATTTTTGGCTAATTTATAAATTTAGTCAATCTCATTGCTCTATTGTATTTATAGAAAACGTGTTATAAATATTTAATTATGATAATCTTAAAGAAAAAAAACAATTAAAAAAAACAACCACAAAAAATAAAACAAAAATCTGCAATGGTTTTAAGATTCCTTTTTTTTCTCTAACGCTGGAGCATTGCAAACAGCCTACACGTAGAAATCTATGGGAAAAGTAGGTATATCCTTGGAAAGTAATAAAGTAATAAACGAAATCCAACACCAAAAACATAAAAATCAACTCCTTAGCCACAACAATTGCTGTAAAGGATATATATTGTAGAACATTCGGCCTAGACGAATATGTACGATACCCTCAATTCTGATTGTAATTCAATTTTTTTCTTTAGCTAAAAGTTATTATTTAACAAAGATCTTTTTCAAATCTATCTAAAATTGAAAAACAAATCAACTCTTCAACAATTGTATATTATTTTCATCTACATATTTATAACTTGTCGTTGTGTGAGTATGTGTGATGCGTTTAATTTTCAATTCTCTTTTCAATATTTCCTATTTTTATCATTTTTATTTTCACAACAAAACAAACAAGAATTTTAAAACAAAGTTTTACCGAGTATCCTCGTCCTTCCAAACGGTTTGGCAAGAATGAATAAATAAATGAATGAATATATATTCAGAAGACCCCCCAAAATATACATATATACAAGTTTTATTTTTTCAAACTTATATATATACACAACATACTATTTATATATATACAAATAATATATACATATATATGTAGTATATATATCACACAATATACCATGCATATTTATTTTACCTTTTTTTCTAGAATCTAAGCTGTTAAATATTTACTAATTTAATGAGAAAAAAACAAGAACAAGAACAACAAAAAAATGAAAGCAAAAAATAAAAATTCTGAAAAAAACACAAAAATAAAATAAAACTAATTTGGATTTTATATTTATTTAATATCAGAGAAATAAGCAAGCATAAGCTAATGGTGGTAGACTGACGACTACATATGTATGTATGTATGCCTTAACATAATACAGGGTGAGATAAAAAAACTGCAACAAAGTCAAACGCCATAATTTTTAAAGTTTTTTTTTTTTTTTTAATTTTATTGAATGAAAGCAAATGATGTCGGAAATAGCAACAAATTTTAGAATAAGTTTAGATTTCTTCGAATTGGTAGTCTTTGGCACAAATGATGGCCTTCAAACGGCCAATGAAACCGTCACACGCTGCCCGAATGTTGCTCTGCGGTATTTTGGCCTATTCCCGGCGTAGCGCTTGCTTGAGGTGATCGAAACTTTGGTATTTTTTAGTGCTTTCCAAAATACTCCAGACATAATAGTCCAATGAATTGGTATCCGGAGATTTTGGCGGCCTTGTGCGTTGGAAATGAAGCGAGGAACCTCATTTTGTAACCATTCTTGGGTGGCGCGTGCTGAGTCCTGTTGGAATGTCCAAGGTCTGCGGCCAAAATATTTGCGTGCCCAAGGCCTTAATACACCCTCGGCATTTATTCTGATGCCATGGTCGATTAATACGAGCGGAGAGCGACCATCGGCTGTTATGGCGGCCCACACCATCACCATGGCCGAAGTTGCACATTTTCAGATGACCTCTTTGGCAAGTAAACACGATCATCATTCTTTTGTTTGTTTACAAACTGCTGGACAACGAATGTTTTCTGATCGGAGAAAACCAAATTCGACACATCACCACTTTCGTTCGGCCAAGCGAAGCAACTCTTTAGCTCTTTTGAGCCTATTTTCTTTCTGTTGCGGTGTAAGTTCTTTCATTTTTTGGAATTTCAATGGCTTTACCCCGAGCTCATTTTTTAATATTTGCCGAATGGAATATTGCGATGTTTTCAGCTCACGAGCCACTGCGACGCGGGTTTCGATCAAGTCGTTTCTTTACTTTTCGAAACATTTCTACTGATGTGGCTGTTTTCTTCCGTCCACTTCCTTGACGTCGGGCTAGGCCACCAGTATCACGATAACGAGCGATGGTATGAGACACAAGAGATTTATTCTCTTTCAGATGCTGGAGTGCTCTAACGATAGCCACTTATGGTTTTTCAGACAAATATAAAGAAATCACCAGAAGGTCTTCTCATTGAAGGCCAGAAGGTCTTTTCATATTAGGCCAGAAGGTCTTCTCATAAAAAGCTAGAAGACCAGAAGGTCTTCTCATAGAAGGCTAGAAGACCAGAAGGTCTTCTCATAGAAGACCAGAAGATCTTCTCACAGAAGACCAGAAGATCTTCTCATAGAAGACCAGAAGGTCTTCTCATAGAAGACCAGCAGGTCTTCTCATAGAAGACCAGAAGGTCTTTTCATAGAAGACCAGAAGGTCTTCTCATAGAAGGCTAGAAGACCAGAAGATCTTCTCACAGAAGACCAGAAGGTCTCCTCATAGAAGACCAGAAGGTCTTCTCATAGAAGACCAGAAGGTCTTCTCATAGAAGACCAGAAGGTCTTCTCATAGAAGACCAGAAGGTCTTCTCATAGAAGATTCGAAGGTCTTCTCATAGAAGACTCGAAGGTCTTCTCATAGAAGACTCGAAGGTCTTCTCATAGAAGACTCGAAGGTCTTCTCATAGAAGACTCGAAGGTCTTCTCATAGAAGACTCGAAGGTCTTCTCATAGAAGACTCGAAGGTCTTCTCATAGAAGACTCGAAGGTCTTCTCATAGAAGACTCGAATGTCTTCTCATAGAAGACTCGAATGTCTTCTCATAGAAGACTCGAAGGTCTTCTCATAGAAGATTCCAAGGTCTTCTCATAGAAGACTCGAAGGTCTTCTCATAGAAGACTCGAAGGTCTTCTCATAGAAGACTCGAAGGTCTTCTCATAGAAGACTCGAAGGTCTTCTCATAGAAGACTCGAAGGTCTTCTCATAGAAGACTCGAAGGTCTTCCCATAGAAGACTCGAAGGTCTTCCCATAGAAGACTCCAAGATCTTCTCATAGAAGGCTCGAAGGTCTTCCCATAGAAGACTCGAAGGTCTTCCCATAGAAGACTCCAAGATCTTCTCATAGAAGGCTCGAAGGTCTTCTCATAGAAGACTCGAAGGTCTTCTCATAGAAGACTCGAAGGTCTTCTCATAGAAGACTCGAAGGTCTTCTCATAGAAAACTCGAAGGTCTTCTCATAGAAGACTCGAAGGTCTTCTCATAGAAGACTCGAAGGTCTTCTCATAGAAGACTCGAAAGTCTTCTCATAGAAGACCAGAGGGACTTCCCATAGAAAACGAAGTCTTCCCCGAGAAAACAAGAAGTTCTTCACCGAGAAAACCATGAGGTCTCAAGTTTCTTTCCTTAAATTTTTAAACAAAATAAATTCCAAGTTTTTTTTTGAATATATTTTTTTATTATTATTCTTTATTTTGTTTTATATATTTCTCATAATATATAATATAAATTATTGAAATTTCGTGTTGTTTAGTATATATTTTTATATATTCGATAAGAGAGCTAGATATCTTTCAGATGTGTGAATGTATGTTTGTGTATGTGTTAAGAGTGAAGAAAAACATTTCTTGAGAATAGGAAGATAAGTTTTTGTTTAAATTTTATTTTTAAAAAATTTAATTTTTAATTTTGAATGAGCGGATATCACAAATTGAAAAACGAAAACAAAACAAACAAAAAAACGTGGAACTAATTTCTAATTATACATATATTTAAATATGTAATTGTGTATGTACTGGGAGGTGTGTGTGTGGGTGTAATTCTAAAATAAATAATTCGAAAATTTCGAACATAATTGCGATGCACTTAGGGCCTGTCTGAACAAAAAGAAAACGAGATTCAAATGTTGTTGAACATATAAAAGGAACTTATTGAATTGAAGATTTGAATTTTTAAAAAATAATTTCAACTTTGTTCAATTCGGCCTCCAACGATATTTGTAGTTGTTCCGCAGAATTGCCAGACCTAAGTGTATTGTTGTTATTTCCTCTCGCTCTTAAAATGTTATCTAGGGGGCAAAAGGGGAATATTTGTTTCTTTATAAATATCTTAATATAGTTTTATTTCTTGTTGTAACATCTAACTAAACTACTTGCTAAAATGGGCTAATTATTGATTTGATTTCATTGTCCTTAGATCCTTGATGTTCTTTTTGTTTTTTTTTGGGGGCAGGACTCATATCCTTTTGAAATGAACCCTATTTTATGATGATAAGTGATTGTAAACGAGATCGAATAATACCTATTTTTTGTTTTATTTCGTTATTGGAATGTTAGAGAAAAAAATATCTTCGCCTAGCATCTATTCCGGTACCCGGGCATTGCAGTTGCCGTGGTACATTTTAATACGCCCTTTACAGGTGAAATATTTATCGAACACATCACTATAACCATGGTCTTTCCACCACGTACACAACTGGCGATTCCAGACACAGTCCAGGCGATAAATTAAATTGGGAAACTCATAACCCAATAGGGTAAAGAAGTCCTGATCACCCAAATGGCCCTTGAACATATATTTCGAGGTCAATCTTCGCACCTGACCATCCTGCAATTGATGGTGATACAGCGAAGATTTACGTATACGTTGTAAATGCAAAAGCACAACACCGGAATTTAAACCAGGATAGCCATGTTTAGCCGGACCATGGAACCTATCCAGTTTATGTAGTTTATGGCCATTGTGAAGAACCAATGAGGATTCTTCTGAAACCATATTAGCTGCCATTTGTTGCTGCTGCTGTTGTTGTTGGGATGGTGGCAAATAGAAGGGACTGCCAAAATCCGTTTGGGGATAATTGGCCCTATAACGATACAGAATATGACGATACACCGGCGTCAGTTCCGGTGCCAGACCAAACAAATGGTCGGGGGCGAATTTTTCGAATTCATTGAACAAGAGCCTTACATCGGCCCGGAAGACTATGTCACAATCGAGTAATATTGCACGTTCCATATTTTCATCGGCTATGCGATGCAGGCCCAGCGAGAGGAAGAAAAGGGCATCACTGTAATAGGATTTGGGGGTTGAACTAAAGTAAGGCGTCATAGTGTTAACTATGTCCATCACCTGTTCGGCACACAAATGCATGCTGTACAGGCTGTAGATAATGCTACGTCTATAACGACGTATTTCGGATTCGAGTATTTGTTCCACCGAATGGCCACTGGTTTCATCGGTGAGGACATGCAAATGCAGCAGCATGCCAGAGTTGGCAAACTTTAATAGACTCTTTGCGAACAACTCGAACTTAACATGCAACTGATAGTTTTCCTTGGTGTAAATAACAAAGATATTGTAATCCGTGGCGGTGCTAATGTGTTCGGGAGCCCCACCACCACCTGGAGCTAAATTGTAAATCTGCACTGAGGCATTACGCACTGTGGGCGGTCTTAACAATATGGTTTTCATTATTAACGACTTTCTAGGTCTACGCGATGTTGTTGAACTCATTATCCAGTCATCGTTTTGTTGTTGTTCTCCTTCTCCATCCTCTTCGTTGAGTGGCAGTGTTGTTTCCTCCTCATCGTGTCCAGCTTTGATCATACGACTCTCACCAATATCTTCATCGGCATTATTGCTATAGGCAGCAGCCCCAGCTCCATGGTCACCGTTGTGGTCTTCTTTTGTCATGAACAGGGCAAACAAGGACCTTCGACCAATTACCGAGGTATTGGCATAGAAAATTATAACACAGACAATCGCTGATATGATTAGAAACATGAATTTGGCCATTTTCAAATGACCCAAACCCAATTTTCGGCTTGCACCACTTATTAACTTTTCACCCGCGCCCGGAGACATTTCGGCCATGTTATGAATTCTTGCCAGGATCAAATGGAAAAAATTCTTCGATACCTTTCCCCTTCTAATGTTATGAACAAGATACCTTTAAATGTCAAAACTAGTTGAGTTGTTGTTGTAATGGTGAATTCGCCCTGGCGAATGAAATGGAAGGAGAATAAAGGTAGATGCATTAGCACTAGCTTTTATTATATTATCAAAAATAACTGCAAATTTTCTGCAAAAATATGAAAAATATGTTGAATTTTAAATGTTTTCTTTTAACCACAGTTGTTATGATATGTATTGTTCAAATATTATTTACATTTTTTTATTACTTCCTATTTAAGGTTTGTGTTCCAAACCAGATGCGTTGATGCGGTTACCTGTATTATTTTGCCATAAACAAACATCTTGTTTCTGATTGGTTGAACAAATTTGCCACAAACTTAAGGCCTCAAGGCCAATTTAGTATTTCGCCGTAGATGCCATTTTGACATTTAAGCAGTGTTGCCACCACGGAAAGGGCATATTACACAAGGAGGGTGAAAATATTACACATTTGGGGGGAAAATTGCACATGCACCATGTTTATACCCTCCACCATAGTATGGAGGGTATATTAAGTTTGTCATTCCGTTTGTAACATCGCGAAATACACATTTTAGACCCCACAAAGTATATATATTCTTGATCAGCATAAAATTCTAAGTCGATTTAGCGATGTGCGTCCGTCTGTGGAAATCACTCTAGCTTCCGAACGAATTGAAGTAGATTGATAAAATTTTACTCAAATGTATGTTAGTCTGCAGGACTTTTGGTATTGAAAATGGACGTTTTGGTACAGCCCCCATATAACGGTACCTCCCGATATTCGGTATTAGATTTCAGCGAATTCATTCACCGGAATTGTTTCAAATTTGGTATTTGAAGTCGGTAATGGATACTACAGCCTAAGACAGAAAATTGTGTGTTCCGGTCCACGTCTTCGTATAGCATCCATATAACGGTAGTTCCCGATATTCAGTATTTTGGTGATTTTAGCGAATTCATTCACCGGAATTGTTTCAAATTTGATTTTTGAAGTTCATAATGGATAGTACAGTCTAAGACAAAAAATAGTCTGTGCAGGTCCACGTCTTTGTATAGCCCCCATATAACGGTACATCCCGATATTCGATATTTTGATGATTTTAGCGACATTTCTAACCGGAATTGTTTCAAATTTGGTATTTGAAGTTCTTAATGGATAGTAGAGCCTAAGAAAGAAAATTGTCTATTCAGGTCAGGACTATTCGTTCCAGCTTTTTTACTTCTTTTCTTTTGATAAAAGTTACCTCTTTAACAAAAGTTACTATATAGACCAAAAATAAACGTAATTTCATTTTATAACAAATTTTAGCTTAAAAATAATTATGTGTATTTTTTGAATTCTGGGGTATTCCCCTGTTGGCTTATTATCTTCACATTACTCTCTATTACAGAGTGGGGGAGAGTGGGGTTTTCAAAACTGACAGTTTTGCAACATTTTCTGATCGCTTCCAATATCATGAATTTATCCCGGCGAAAGGAGTGGTCACTTGGCTTTTTTAGGCTTTTGTTAAAAAACAACCACTTCAAGTGTCGAACATAATCATGCTCACTTCTTGCTTTTCCAAAAAAGCATCAGCTAAATATTCTTTCCGCACTTGAATTGGGAAGGAAGGATTATAAAAAAGTGTTAAAATAATAAAACCATAAATTACACATGCCACTAATTACACATGGGCCACACATGCAACAAAAAATTACACACGATATGTGTAATTACACATGAGGTGGCAACACTGCATTTAAGGGTGCCACAAAAGTTGCTTTCTTGTATCAATGCGCCGATGCGATTAACTGTTAAATTTACTATGGCTTTATCGGATTGTAGATTACTATCTGTGTGGCAATATTTCAATAGTTGGACACATAATTGTGTTTGGAAATTATTCATAATATCGTATTCAATGAAATTATTCAATGTTTCGATGATTAAATGAGCCATTTGTTGTATCTCCTCTTTTGTAGGTGGCGGCGACATCGTACGTTGTTGGGTGTGTAGCTTAAATAAGGATGCAAACATTCGTGCCACCTTCCCTGCAGATAGATGGCTAAATAGTTTTTCCATTTTTATGCTCTCCACTATAGTATGGAGCGTATATTAAGTTTGTCATTCCGTTTGTAACACCTCGAAATATACATTGTAGACCCCACAAAGTATATATATTCTTTATCAGTATAAAATTCTATGTCGATTTATCAATGTCAAATCACTCTATCTTCCGAACGAAATGAAGTAGGTTGATAAAATTTTACTTAAATGTGTATTATGTCTGCAGGACTTTTGGTATTAAAAATGGGCCATGTAGGTCCACTTCTTCGTATAGCCCCCATATAACGATACCCCTCGATATTCAGTATTTTGGTGATTTTAGCGACATTATTTACCGGAATTGTTTAAAATTTCGTATTTGAAGTTCGTAATGGATACTACAGCCTATGACAAAAAATTGTCTGTACAGGTCCACGTTTTACAACTCCCATGGTTCCTCCCTATATTCGGAATTTTGATGATTTTAGCTACATTATAAACAGATTTTTTTTTAAATTTCGCATTTGAATATTGTAATAGCTTGTGACAAAAGTTGCCTATGCCGGTCCTCGTCGTCGTACAGACCCTAATATACGGCTACGTTCGGTATTTTTAAGATTTTAACAGAATTTTTAACGGATTTTATTTTTTTGAAAATTGCCAAATTTTTACAAAATGGTGGAGGGTATTCAATGTTCGGTCCGGCCGAATTTACAGCTTTTTTATTTGTTTTATATCCTGAGGATGGAAATAGACACTGCAGGCATTTATGTAGTACATCTTTGTATTGCAGATTGATCTCCTTGTTTTTTTTTCAACACTTAAAACACTTATCTGACCAAAGCAGTGTGCGATCAAGCGACCCGGTTAGTGCAATAATGCAATCAGACCTTGACTTGACATTAATGAGATCACGTAAAGATGGTCTTCCACCGCAGCGTTTCCTGATGTCCACAAAATCACTTTCTAGGCCATCATTGAGGAAGTTTTTATTTTATTAAAATTAAATTAAAATATCTTGATGCTCCATCGATAGAGACAATAGCGTTGATAATGATGACTGGCGAATGTATGGTAAGTTGCCGCACTCAACAAACTGCAAGAAACCACCCAGAGTTATTAATAATTACAAATACCTCATGTCGGTCTATATTTAAATTATTTTTGAAACAATGTTCAACGATCGGAATTATATCAGTATAAAACTTGTTAGTGGCCAGAAAATATGTTTCAAGTACATTTCTATTGAAAAGTGCTGCAATTCTTTCCATGGTTATATTCTCAAAAGCATAAGATTTATAGTAGCTGGTTGCGAAAATGGACCTTCTCAGCTGGAAACATGATTTGTCAGCTTCGTCTGATTGGGATTCTGATTGGAATATATTAAAAACGAGAGCATGTTATTTTTTGAAGAGGTAATTTATGAAATTAAATAGAGAGTGTGTTATATCGAACATACAACGAAGATTGTCTTCGGAATTTGGAGGGAAAGAAAGACGGCTGGGTCCACAATAATCATGGTGATGGTGGTAAAACTGAACATGCACTGGATGTCGGTCGCAGATGCACACAGCAAGATTCAGTGGCAAACATCTGAGTTTCATGAAAACTTACCTCAGTACAACACCGATAAACTATAAACTTTGGTTAGTAAAAATCATACCAATATTCTCCACTCGCTACACAAGCCTATCAATTGTAGTCCTAAGCAATATGTTACAACGTCGCTTTCCGTGTCTGTAACTTTTAACTGGTCAAACTGTAATGCACACGTACGTTTCTGATGTGTCATTTCCTCTACTGTAGTGCGCAATGTTCTCATTACCTTAGGAGCAAATCCTACTGAAATTCCGTTCGCCAACTTATAACGGTTTCAGTATCTGGGAGGGAAAATTGTAGTACATTTCTCATGAATTCATAACGTCTAAGCGATCAGGTGTGTAAGGCGGTGAGGATTCATTTGTAATGACACGTGCAAATTCTATGCTCTTTTTCCTGGCTCTTTCCGAAGGGAAAATTCCGTTTTCAAGCAAAAAATCAATTTTATCTAGAGCGAGCTGAAGCTGTTCACGTAAAAATGCATTTTCTTTTTGATAACGACTATTTTCTTCCTTTATTAAGTCATTGCTATCTATTTCTAGCTTGTCTACGTTTTTTAAATCTTTTCAATTTTATAAACTGTAAAAATGGGTTTGAGGGGGGACGTCATGTTTTGGGTACATATCCACATGTTCCCCACATATCCCACGTGCCCATATCCCTATACAGAAATTTCCCACAACAAACTTACTCCCTTTATTGTCCACATCCACATTATCAGCGTCCACTTTAATAGAAGGAGACACGGCTTAGCATTCCACGCCAGCTGCCTAGGCCCCGATTTAATAGTAAACATCTCTGGCTCAAAATGTCGGCTACAGATAGTGGAAGACTTCTTGGTCACTATATGGACACTGAACTCCTTCGGACAGTTCCGGACCAGAGAGAGTTTTGACAGCTTGGTACGCAGCATTTCCTTGGGTCCCACATGTTGCAAGCCTAAAAAACACACACAACACATTCCCTCATTTCACAAATTGATGGATTGCTTTAATGGCACCATTGAAACCGTTTCACCACAGACCACACACACACACAGGATTGGATCTAAGGATCTAAGAGTATTTTACGTGCAATCCTGCGTTCACTAAGTTCACACAACAAGATATTGTCCAATAATCCGCTTTAAAACACGATTTCACAAGCAAGGCGTCCGTTGGGACGCTTCTAGGTTCAAATTTTAAAGGGACCAACAGATCGAAAAAGATAGCCAGATTTGCGCTAGAGTTCACCAGATCGAAAACCTTAACTGTGCAGGGACTTAAAAATCAGTAAAATGAAATATAACCATCTGTTTAGAGATGACCAACTATCGAGATAGTAAGACAAGGCTCTGTTCCAGCCTAGTTTTGAAATTTTTTATTTATTTTTATATAACGGGAAAATCTGCTATCACATATAAAAAGCTTAAAGTCATGGCTAGGCATATTAATATCATAAAGGGAAAATCGGACTAAAGGCATGTTTACGTTAGACCTTTTTTCCGGGTTAACCTTTTTTATGAAGATTTATTTGAGGTATATGCAATGGAATTGACAAATAGAACCTACTGGGCATGATATCCCCCTAATAATGTTTCTAATGTTATGAAGTAGAACAATTCGATGCCCTTTTGGAGGTGGCAAACCGACGATGCCAATATCGATGGATTTTTTTAAGTAGTATTAATGCTTGAGTACGATTTTTTTTAGATTTTTTCAAATGTGTTCACATCTCTAAATCGTGATTTGTTAAAAATACCACAAACATGGTTTTTATTATTATAACTATTTTTTTTATTTATTAAAATAGTTTACAAGCAGAAGAACATTTTTTTTATTTGAAAGAAATATTTCATGCTTTTGACATCAATTGTGGTTCGCTTTTTTTTGTGGTTATCATCTACTCGGCAATTACATTGAGGGAAACGTTAATGTTTGTTTTTGTCTTAAAACGAGTTGTTTATTTGTTTTCCTAGTTTCGGTTGTTCTAGGGTTGCCATATTTTCGAATATGTGTGTGTGTTCTATATCGAGAGTACAACTACTTGTTTTCGGGAGATGACAATTCCATACTATTTTACATTGATGCTTGTTTGAAGTTAGTTTGTTGTTGTTGTTGTTGCTGTTTGTAGTAGTAATGCTCCACCGTTCTGCTGCTTAACTTGCTGCTGGCGTGTGGCCATTTATTTATGTCTTGTATTTCCTCAATAACATGGCCCAAACATCGGGATATTTGGTTTGTAAAAATGTTGTCAGTTTTTGAGCATTTTGCGCCTGTTGCGGGGAACAGTTGCGGCAATTGCGTACAATTACCTCGGGTAGAGCAGCTGAAACAATAAACAAATAATTAAATAATTTTTTTTTTATTATAAAATCACGTATCCTATAATTCACATGAATGTAATAAAAAATGTTAATTTTTGTGGTGGATGTGAAATTAATTGCTATGATCTCATTTTTGATAAGCTAGGCGGATAAAGAAGAGGTGTGTTATTTTATTCATCAACTTAACGACTGTTATAGTGACTTAGGTATAACAACAACGTTATATCCCCTACAAACGTTTAGTGCAAAGCAAGCTACAGAGATGGGAAGTTAGTATTGTTAAAATTAAGAAAAAAAGAACAGAATATTTAACAAGTAAAAAAACAGCTAAATACGTCCGGTTCGAACTTTTAATACCCTCCACCATTTTGAAGGATTTTGAAATTTTTCAAAAAAAAAAATCCGTTGAAAAATACCACTTAAATGCAAACCGTAACATGGTGGATATACCAAGATGTGGTTCTCCATAAGCAATTTTTGTCACAGGCTGTAGTACCGATTCCGTACTTCAAATACGAAATTTGAAACAATTCCGGTCAAAAATGTCGCTAAAATCATCAAAATACCGAATATCGGCGAGTACCGTTATATGGGGGTCGTATAGTACTCCCCCTGGACCTAATAGACAATTCCCTTCCAGGGGATAAAGTACTCAGGAGGAACTCCTTGTGTGGATTTTCAGAAAATTCCAATAAAAAAATTTGCAAAAATCATCAAAATACCGAATATCGGGAGGTACCTTTATATGGGAGATACACGATATCATGGATATACAATTCTCTTACCGGCGGTAAAGTACCCACAAAGAACTCCTTGGTTGGAATTTCAGAGAATTCCATTGAAAATTTTGAATAAAATTTTAAAAATTCCGAATATCGGGGGGCTATACGATATCGTGGACCGATATAACTAATATTCGAACTTGACCTACCTGAACACAAAAGACTGATCTGTGCAGAATTTTAGCTTCCTATCTTAATTCGTTTTGACTCTAGTGTGATTAAAACGGACGGATGGAGGGACGGACAGGGCTACATCGTCTTAGAATTTAGGTCTAAAATTATTATATGTATGGTGGATGGTACAAAAATAAGTAACAAGTAGGACTTGTGCTCTTCTAGTCCTTTTTAAAAAATGTTCTATACCATTTTCGAGTAGTTTCATACTACGACAGAAGTACGTTGGGAGCCATTAGTTATTTAATTTTTGTTAGGCGAGGTTAAAGTGGTATGCCCGAGTTATCAGGTTTGTTGGAAAACAACTGTTGCTAAGCAAAGTAGTTCTTACTTGCCTCTCGTTGGGCGCCATTTATTACCACTCTTTCTTAGACTTGGGTTGAGTGGAGTGTTTGCTGTATCAGGCCCATTACACGCCACTATTTACAATTTAAGGTTCTATGGCTTGGACCCCATCTTGGGCGCCATTTCTTACAAATTTTCGTTACGCTACAAAGCTTGTGATTAAAAAAAAATAAATTCTAGGATTTTAGTAGAATGTGAAATTCATCGGTTGAGGCTTTTTATACTTCAGGTTGGGCGCCATATGTTGCCACTCTTTGTTAGACCTAACTAACGATGTCGGTGTGGTGGGTTTGTGCTACACATTCAACGCTACTGATAACAACTCAGGTTTGTAGGTGGGGGTAACACCTTGGGCGCCATTCCTTCGGAATATGGAACCTTAAAGGCAATGGCGCCCAAAAAAACGTATTAGGATTTTACATTTATGAAACCTAAATAAATATTAATGAAAGTGGCGCCCAACCTTAAGTGAACGAAAATATAGAAGACAATAGATTTTTCAAGAGTTTTTTCGCAAAAAAAATGTTCAGATAATGAATAATTCAAATACGGAAATGGGGCCTAAAAGCGAACTTATTTTATGTTGAAAGTGGGGCTCAACATCAGATTCTGATTTGATGAACGTGAAACTTAAAGACGTTGGCTCTATGAGTGATGTAAGACACACGTACAAAAAGTCCCTATTTAAGCGATTTTTTTTAAGTACAAAAGGATGGAGCCTAGACTGGCGCCCAACGTATGGTAGACTAAAGTATATACAGACGATATACACTCATATAGAGAGAAGACCCTTTTTCCATCAACATTTCTTTTGAAACCTCACAAAGTAACGAATTTTCATTCAGAAGTGGCGCCCAAAGTGGGGAAGTGACTAGTTTCCCGAATTAAATTACTCAGACTGAAGCTGGAGAAATATTCGTTTTCCTAATTTCTTTAAGGATATGGTAGAGTATGAAATTCGTAATCGGGGTATCAGTTGGGCGCCATATGTTATGAATCAGGATAGTTGCGATACACGTTAAGTACCATTTGTTATGACTAAAGGTGAGAGTACATAAAAAGCTTTTTTAATTTGATTAAATCATCGGCTGGCTTCTTCCTAGAGTATCAAAGTAGTTTTCGGTTGACTTAGTTCTATTTTGGCCATACGCTCCTTTGTTTTTTCCGAAAAAGCCAGCTGATCACTTAAGCCAGTCAAAGAACGTTTTATGTATTCTCACCTTCAGTTTCATTAGCTTTCCACCTTTTATTGGGCGCCATCTGTTAGGATGAGCTATTGTGATCGAACCTGGAATGATCTTGCAGCTTGTCTACGTGCGTGCTATTAAGAGACCAAAAAACGAATTTGGTCTCCAATTGTATCAATATGCCTCATACGATTTTTAACAGGTCAGGACGATTTTTAACAGGTCTGGACGATTTTTAACAGGTCAGGATAATGCTAACACTCAATTGGAAATCATGGTTTCAACGTCCACGTCTAGTTCGCGCCCAACCATGGATTTAAAAGTTAATAATAATTCTAATGGATATCCGACAACTCGGCTTTTTCACTTGGTACATAAGAATGTTCCTTATTTCTGTTTTGAGCCTCATGTTGGGCGCCATCTTCTACGGTTTCCTTTTTGACAGAGCTATAGCGTATTTTTCGGCGCGTCTACTGTTGCTGGGCTATAAGATTTTACAACAGTTACAAGAGAAGTTTTTTTTTATTTTTATATTGAGCTCCACGTTGGGCGCCATCTGATAGTGGTTCCTTTTTGGCAGCGCTACAGTGGATTGCTTGGCGTGTTTACGGTTTCAAGGCAATAAGACTTTTCAAAAGCTTTTTTTCAAATTTAATATTCGGAATCTTTTTCATACTCCCACTTTAAATCTTCCAACCACAGACTTAAAAGATCGTTAATCATAAATTCTAATGGAAATCCCTCAGCTGGGTTAGCTCAGTTGGTGGAGGAGAATGTTTTTTATATCTGTTCTGGTTTCTTGCTAGGCAGCGCTATAAGCAGTCATGGTCCTCTGTTTGTAAGCCCCACGTGGGGCGCCATCTGCCGGGATTCTTGTAAGGCAGTGTTGTAGATATTTTGTCATGTCTAATGTTTTGTTGAATTCCAATAAGGAGTCCATGGTCTCAAATTTGGCCCCTTCAGCCACATTTTTCGAAGGATATAATTTTATTATAAATCCGACATTTAGGTCAGTCAAAAGAAACAGACTAACTTATTAATTCTATTGAAAATCTCAGTAGATGATGACTTTTAGTAGAGCCTGTTATTCCTAATCTCGGAGATGTGGGTGTGTACTTCATGTTGGGCGCCATTTATTTTCTACGTAATGTTTCGGAAAATTTGGTTTGCACATTACGTTGGCAGCATTTTTTACGACACAGGATCGTGTGTGGGCGCCATCTACTGCGAGTCCTATTAGTAGTAGGTATGAGCAAGATAATTTGTGTGTGTGACCATATCAGTTTATATGAGAGATTTATATGAGTGATTATTTATCTCTCTCGCCCTCTCTCGATCCTTTCTCACATAAGAGAGAGTCCTTTTAGAAGAGGTTAGATAAATCTAATGTGTGTGTGACCAAATCAGTGTGTACAGGGTGAGATGAAAAAAACTGCAACCAACTTCAGACTGCTGTCATTTCTAAGCCACTCGTCCGACAGCTGTTAAAATTATTCCAGTCACAGCTCATTATATTGTTTACAAGTGTACGAAAGCATTTTGGTGAGAATTTCCCAGAAAAAAAGTTATTCGTGATGGAATTCAAGCGTGATAGTGTGATTTCTTTATATTTGGCTGAAAAACCACAAGTGGCTATCATTAGAGCACTCCAGCATTGAAATGTGAATAAATCTTTTGTGTCTTGTACCATCGCCCATCGCTCGTTACCGTGATACTGATAGCGTAGCCCGACGTCAAGGAAGTGGACGGAAGACGGAAGAAAACAGCAAAATCAGCAGAAATTATTCGAAAAGTAAAGAAGCGTCTTGATCGAAAGCCGCATTGCAGTGACCGAAAAATGGCTCGTGTGCTGAACATATCGCTCGGGATAAAGCCATTGAAATCCCAAAAAGTGCAAGAACTTACACCGCAACAGAAAGAAAATAGACTAAAAATAGCTAGAGTTGCTTTGCTTGGCCGCATGGAAGTGATGAACTGCCGAATTTGGGTTTCTCCGATGAGAAAACATTCGCTGTCCAGCAAATTTGTAAACAAACAAAATGATCGTGTTTACTTGCTAAAGAGGTCAGCTGAAAATGTGCACCTTCGGTTGGCCAACAGAACTCAAACGCCGGCCATGGTGATGGTGTGGGGGGCGCCATAAAAACCGATGGTCGCTCTCCGCCCGTATTAATCGACCGTGGCATCAGAATAAATGCCGAATATTATCGTGAATATATTCTGGAGGGTGTATTAAAGCCTTGGGCACGCAAACATTTTGGCCGCAGATCTTGGACATTCCAACAGGACTCAGCACCATCGATCGCACTTAGGACGCGCCACCCAAGAATGGTTACAAAATGAGGTTTCTCGTTTCATTTCCAGCCGACAATGGCCATCAAAATCTCCGGATACCAATCCGCTGTACTATTGTGTCTGGAGTAATTTGGAATGCGAGGTTGGCACTAAAAAATACCAAAGTGTCGATCACCTCAAGCTAGCGCTTCGCCGGGAATGGGCCAAAATACCGCAGAGCAACATTCGGACAGTGTGTGACGGTTTCATTGGCCATTTGAAGGCCATAATTCGTGCCAAAGGTGACCAATTCGAACAAATCTAAAGTTATTCTAAAATTTTAAGGCTATTTCCGAAATGTTTGGCTTTTATTCAATAAAATTAAAAAAAAAGTAAAAATTATGACATTTGACTTTGTTGCGGTTTTTTTATCTCACTCTGTATATAAGGGATTAGTTGATTATTTATCTCTCTCCCTCTCTCCATCCTCTCTTACATAAGAGATTATATACGACTTTCGAGAACTAGAGAGCTAAAAATTCCGAGTATGAATCAAGAGAATATTTTAAGAGATTTTTATTATTTCCTATTTTTCGTCGTTGCAAAATAGTTAGGCTTAATCCCATAATTGTTGTTTTCAAAAAAAAAAACAACGTTTTAATATTTTCTTCAGATCTAAAAAACATATATTGCTTAGCAGCGTAGGTCATTACCAGTGGCCCCCAATACCGCCTATAACCCCTATATCTTAACTTGTTATGGCTCTAAAAATAAATACAGGTTATAAATTATAAGTTATGGCGCGTATGACGTATGCAAATTTAAACGTGACGTTTGCTCTTGTCAATCATGGAATAAAACAATATTGACGTCATGCCAATGATTGCTGTTATTGTCGGCTCTGTTGCTGTCACCGTCCTCGCACATTTAGAAAATTGCCATTGAAATTAAATGTTTAATACATAAGAATCACTCGGATGAATCATTGATTTTCTGACATGATAACAGGGGGGGGGGGGTGGAGTTATTAACCCGTCATAGCCGAGAAACGTCTTGAAGTTATAGCCAGCCAATTGACTTGGAGTTGAAACGAAAGTGTTGTTGATATGATTTTTTTTTTTGTTTGTTATTTTCAATGCCAAACGGTTTCCAGAACGTACCATCATTTTTTGAGAAAAACAAAGTCTAACCAAAGCTGACCACAACATTTGGCTAATTAAATCATTTAGTAAAGTAATTTGTCCCATTTGCTATTCAAATTTTTTCGAAAACGTTGGACGGTAGCAACAAATTGCCTTCATAAATTTGGTAGAAAATTATACGAAATGAAATGTATAATAATTTGTTCGATTCGATATCGATATTGGTTTCTTGTTTTGAATCTAGTTTGGATATCGAATACACAGTTCAATGGAATAATATTCGATATTGATCAATTTTAAAATATGTAAAACCCCGAAGAGATAAATGGGAATTTCGGAACCAATTTTTTAATTTATTTTAAAACACAAAACAACAATCTTAGACAATGCAAGAGATTTTCAAACGCACAAAAACAAAACAAGACAAACAAAAACAACATAACGTTGTATATGAAATTACATGCAATGAGAAAGAGAAATGCGGGAAAGTTTATGTGGGCACAACAAAAAGAATGCTTGGTGTAAGAATAGGAGAACATCAAAATGATATCAATAAAGGATTAGCAAAAACAGCACTGTCACAACACACAACGGAGAGTGGCCACACAGCTGATCTAACAAATGTCAAAATTTTAGATAGGGAAAATAAGGAGAACAAAAGATATACATTGGAAAGCCTACGAATACAGCAAAGCATTGCCAGATCAATAAATACCAAAGAAGACAAAGATAATACTAAACTACAGTATTCTATTGCGATTATTTAGAAACGGTTCTGTGATTTAGCTTAAGTTTAACTGTGATTCTTATTTTATTGATTATTTATTTTTACTTTATATTAATTAAATGTTGTGGAGTCCCGTTTTATTAATATTAATAAGAAATAAATAATGCATAATTATTGATGTAAGTTAAATTTAAAGTGCAATATGTCACAAAACAAAATTCTAATAATGAAATATGTTTCTCATTTATAAACAGAATTCAATAAAAAACGCTCTTGAAAAAGTTGGAAACAAGCCAACGAAACGTTGAGCAAAATATGAAATAAATTCGTTTATTTTCATTTGATTAACTTGACCATAAAAGCCCAATAAACCCATATTGAACAATCTTAGACTTTTAAATAAATTTTATGGAGGGACTTTCAATATCTCCGTCTGATACCAAATTAGATTATTTAAAAAATGTTCTCAAAAGCTATCACAATTGGAACTATTTTTATACCCTCAGCCTTATGGCTAGAGAGGGTATATTTCATTTGATGCGGCCAAAACGTGCCACAAGGAAATAATGGGTTTAGACCCTGGGTCTCTTTGGTTCAAATCCATTTCAGGAAATTTTGGAGTCGATCTAGCTGGCTGCTGCGCACAATAACTTTTGAAGGGAGCATCCGATTCGATCCAAAATTGGTATATCGTAATATTATTGTCAAATTTAGATCGAGCTCGGAGATGGGCAATATCGGTCCACTTCTTTTGGTATCTCCCCCACAAAAGGTCTAAATTTTCAAAAAAATATTTTCTGCACAAAAAGAGAAAGGATACTCCGATGTTGGCTCATCTTTGTAAATCCTAATATTTGCATCAGTGCTAGGTTAGGTGAGAATATTGACAATATCGGTCCACTCAATCATGTACCTCCCCACAAAGGGTCAACAATTTTGAATAATTATAAATCTTATTAAAGGTGATGTAAGTGTCCGATTGTCTTTAAAATCCACACATCCAAATAATTTTATTAACCCAAGGTCTGGTGTGAAGAAGGAATATATCAGCCCCCACCTTCTGGTACCTCGCCCATATAGGGTCAAAATTTAGAAAATTCATGAGGCACATAAAGCGGGAAATTAGCATCCGATTCCGTTCAGACTTGGCACATCTCAATATTTTCATCAACACAAGATCTGCTATAAAGATGGTAAAGATCGGACCATTCCTTCTGGTACCTCTCCCACAAAGGGTCAATGTTTTGAATAACCAAAACGATCATAAAACCCGAAATAAGCATCCGTTTATTTTTATATTTTACACATCCTATTATTTCTACTAAAACAAGATCTGCTGTGAATATGGAATATATTGGTCCACTACTTCTGGTACCTCCCCCACATAGGGTCAACATATTGAATTCCATGAAGCTCCTAAAACCCGAAATTAACATCCGATTTCATGCAAATTTTATCACGTCTTAATATTTCCATCAACACAAGATCTGTTATAAAAATGGTGGAGATCGGACCATTCCATCTGGTACCTCCCCCACAGAGGGTCAAAGTTTTAAATAACCAAAACGATTATAAAATCCGAAATAAGCATCCGGTTCTTTTCAAATCACACACATCCTATTATTTTGACTAACACAAGATCTGCTGTGAAGATGGAATATATAGATCCACTCCTTCTGGTACCTCCCCTACAAGGGTCAAAATTTAGAATATTTATGAAGCTTATAAAAGGCGAAATTAACATCCGATTCCATTCAGACTTGGCACATCCCAATAATTCCCTCAACACAAGATCAGTTATAAAGATGGTAGAGATGGGACCATTTCTTCTGATACCTCCCCCACAGAGGGTCAAAGTTTTGAAAAACCAAAACGATCATAAAATCGGAAATAAGCATCCGGTTATCTTCATATTTCACACATCACAATATTTGTACTAATCCAAGGTTTGCTGTGAAAATTGGATATATCGGTTCACTACTTCTGGTACCTTCCCCACAAAGGTTCGAAATGTTGAAAGTCCATGAAGCTCCTAAAAAGCGAAATTAACATCCAATTGCAACGATCATAAAATCCGAAATAAGCATTCAATTCTCTACAAATTTATCACATCCAATTATCTATACTAACACAAGATCTGCTGAAAAAAATGGGATATATCGTCGCACTCTTTCTGGCATTTCCTGCACAAAGGGTTCAAAATGTTATAAAACAAAGCGCGAAATAAGCCTCTAACTCTCTTCGAAATATCACACGCCCAAACATTTTTGCTAACGCAAAATCTGTTGGGAAGATGATAGATATCTGCCAACCCGTTCTGGTACCTCACCCACAAAGGGTTCCATAACTTGGCAGAAATTTGATTTGAATGTGTAATTAATCGGAATTTATGATTTCGTATAAAATTTGATACAGAAGTTCAATTTCCTTTAAATTATGCAGATACTATGGATTAAGTGGAATATTTCGGTCCGCTATATCTGGTACCTCAGGCATATTTCCACATTTTGGAGAAATTGGTACAAATCTCATATAAAGTGTAGGAAGTATAGATATGGTCCAAATATGACACGCTTTAATATTTATATCAGACTTGGGTCAGATCCGAATTGGAAAATATTGGCCAACTGCTTCGGAACCTCCCCCATATGGGGTCAACAGTTTGAATAATCATAATTCAAGGCTTGGGGTATACATCTGTCGGCAAAACCGATTGATACTAATAAACTGGATTTTAGAATAATTTCTGAAGGTCTGGAATAATTCAAATCTGGATTTGTAAGAATAATTTTTAAAGGACCATATCATCTGAAACTTAATTTTTGAAAAACATTTTTTGAAGGACTTATTTATCCTAGGTGTGGATTTTATATTTTTTGCGCAACTTTCAGACAATAATCCTGGATTATTTGGGTTATTTAACGACCCATTCCATTTTTAAGAATCTTGGATTTTTTAAATTTTCTTGCGGAATGTATTGTATAAATATTTTTTTTTGATGTCTCAAACACATATTTTTGCGATTTTCAATACAACACACACACACACTCACACATCCATGTCCATGACCTTAAAACCCAATACGAAACCGGGGGGGGGGGGGGGGGGGGGGGGGGGGGATATTTCCAAAAAATCATTTCAATTTTCAATCATTTCATTTACCTTTCAGCTGCCTGCCCAATTGATCACAGGGACTTTTTTCGAGAACACACATTATCTGGCGGCTGACAATCACCTGATTGTTCAGCAGCTTGTTTATATTCTTCTCGTCGCCATGGACCACGGCCGCAGCACAAATCAGGCAGATGACAAAGGATAAAAGGACATGATGTCTCATCGTTGGTTTCATAATGGTTGGTTCTTCTTGTTGACCTGCTTTAACGTTTGCTGAGAGAGGGGATGCGGGAGATGATGCAAAATCTGATGGGAGAACTTTCACTGGCTGCTCGTGGACGTAGCTCAAGGATGGAATTGTTCTAAAAAAAAAAACGATAAAATAAAAAAATGTTTTTTGTTTTGGTTTTTTCGTTTCTTTGTTGATGTTGGTCGTTGACAAGAGTTTTTTGTTTTTAAATTGTCTAAAATAATTACGTTTTCAGAATTTCTAATTAACCTCTGTCGTCTCGATTACTTTGGACAGCAATTATTAATCAGTTGTGTATTGAAGGAAGCTCGGCTGGATGATGGGCTGCTGGCTGTTCGACTGGCTTGCTGGTTGGCTGTCGTCAGTACGTGCTCTATGCTACCGACGTAAATATCTACTGATTTTTGGCATTTGGCTATGCTGCTGTTGTTGCTGTAATTTCCTGCTGTGGTGGCCCGAAAAGAACTATGCATGCGCATCACATCCCAGCGCCAGAAAACAAAAAACAAAAGCAAAACCTACAACAACAACAACATCAACCATATCAAAACTCTCATATATGTATGTAAGTCTGCTCGCTCGTCTGTCCGACTCGTGGTTTGTTATACACACTGATTTTGTTTATTTTTTTCGGATATTTTTTGGCAATTCTAATGGTGGCCCAGCATAACTTTCGTGTCGTCATCACACATCAGATGAGCGTCTTAGTCACGTTCGGAGGGGTTACAAATTATGCCCACTCTAGCTTCACTTTAACCCTTTGGGGAGTAGAACGAATGGTGGGGACCACTTTCCCTTTTTATACCCTCCACCTTGGAAAGGAGGGTATATTAACTTTGTCATTCCGTTTGTAACATCCCTAAATATTCGTTTTAGACCCCATAAAGTATATATATTCATAATCAGCATAAAATTCTAAGTCGATTTAACGATGTCCGTCTGTCTGTCTGTCTGTTGAAATCACGATACAGCCCACATTATTTGACGTAGAGCTCCAAAATTTAGCAGAGCTATTTGCATTGTGTCTAGGATGGTTGGTATTGAAAATGAGATATATCGGTCCACGTTCTGGTATAGTCCCCATATAACGGTACCTCCCGATATTCGGTATTTTGATGATTTATGCCACATTTTTTCACAGATTTGTCTTAAAATTGGTATTTGTAGGTCATAGCGGGTCCCTGAGCGTGTGGCAAAACATTGCATGTATAGGTCCACGTTGTGGTATAGCCCCCATATAAAGGTACCTCCCGATATTTAGTATTTTAATTTTTTTACCACATTTTTTCACGGATTTGTCTGAAAATCGGTATTTGTTGGTCATAATGGGTTCCAGCTCCGGTGGCGAAACATTGTAATTATAGGTCCACGTTTTGGTATAGCCCCCATATAACGGTACCTCCCGATATTCGGTAATTTGATGATTTTTGCCACATTTTTTCGGGGATTTGTTCGAAAATTGGTATTTGTTGGTCATAATTGGTTCCAGCTTCGGGGGCGAAACATTGCATGCATGGGTCCATGATTTGATATAGCCCCCATATAACGGTACCTCCCGATATTCGGTATTTTGATGGTTTTTGCCACATTTTTTCACTGATTTGTCTAAAAATTGGTATTTGTGGGTCATAATGGGTTCCAGCTCCGGTGGCGAAACATTGTAATTATAGGTCCACGTTTTGGTATAGCCCCCATATAACGGTACCTCCCCATAATCGGCATTTTAATGGTTTTTGCCACATTTCTTCTAATGTTTCTTTTACCCTAAGGTGGAGGGTATTAAAAGTTTGGCCCGGCCGAACTTAATGTTTTTTTACTTGTTTTTATTCCAGACTTTGCCAAATTTTGGGGAGGGGAATTTTTTTGTTCTTCATTTTTTTTCTGGCGGCTGTTGTTCTTTGTTTGATTTATATCACCCCCATTTGAAATGGGAAGTGGAGAACACTTACGTTTTAATTGCCTAAATGAGCGTTGCTAGGTTTCCGCATTAGAATTCAAAGCAGGCACTTTAAAGTTCATCGAAATTTTGGAACGTGTTTTGAAAATATTCTACGAAAAGCAGCATTAAAGGCGAATGCGAACAAAGTCTGTGATTCACAGTCTATGATGTGATAAAAATAAAAGAAAAAAAATATAAAAAAAAATAAAACAGATGTATACCCCAACCTTGAGTTATGATTATGATTATACCCTTTATGGAGGATGTTCTGAAGGAGTTGGCCAATCGTAACCATTTTTTATCTGACCTAAGTCTCATATAAATATAACAACGTGCCATATTTGGGCTATATCGACTACTTCCTATACTTTAGAGGAGGTATGTGAAAAAAAGGTAACATTTATAGCGGACCGAAGTATTCCATTTTCATACTTCATCTAAAACAGATAAAAATATTGGTATGTGCAGAATTTAAAGGAAATCGAACATTTATATCCAATTTTATGCGAAAATTCCGATAAATTACATATCAGAATTCTGGCTAAGAGAAATATTTAGATATTGAAAATTGTGTAGAATCGCCGACTTGCTTTGAAAGTTATGAAGTATATAAGTATTTGAAATTGTGACCCTTTGTGGATGAGCTACCAGAAGGGATTGGCAGATAATTATCATCTTTAGAACAGATCTTACGTTAGCAAAAATATTTGGATGTGTGAAATTTGAAGACAGTTGGATGCTTAGTTCGTATTTTATGATCGTTTTGGTTATTCAAAACTTCGACCCTTTGTGGAGAATGTACCAAAAGGAATGGTCCGATCGCTACCATCTTTATAACCAATCTTGTGTTTATGGAAATATTGCGATGCGCCAAGTCTGAATGGAATCGAATGTTAATTTCGTGTTCTATGAGCTTCATGAATATTCAAAATTTTGACCCTATGTGGGGGAGGTACTAGAAGCAGTGGACCGATATTTTCCCTCTTCACACTAGATATTGGGTTAATAAAAATATTGTGATGGGTGTAATTTGACCACAATCGGACACCTACATTACATTTTATAAGAGTTATAATTATTCCAAATTTTGATCCTTTCTGGGGGAGGTACTCGATGGAGTGGAGCGATATTGTCCAATTTCGCACCTGACCTAGCACTTATGCAAATATTAGGATCTGCAAAGATGGAGCGAAATCGGATTATGCTTTCTGTAAATTATTTTCTATGAAAATGTCGAGAGGGAGGTACCAAAAGGTGTGGACCGATATGGCCCATCTCCGAACTCGATCTAAGTTTGAGAATAATATTACGATATACCAAGTTTGGATCGAATCGGATACTCCCTTCGAGATTTATCGTGCGCACCAGTCAGCCAGACAGACGGACATCGCCAAATCGATCGACTCTAAATGTCCTGAAACGGATTTGGTCCAAAGTGACCTAGGATCTAAAGCCGTTATTTCGATGAGGCACGTTTTGGCCGTATCAAATGCCCTCTGTAGCCATATGGCTGAGGATAAAAAAAAATCCCAGTTAATCCTTTAAAAACCCTTGTAGAATCACCTAAATAAACGTTTAATACAAATCCACTGGTAATCCTCGAAAAAAAAGTTGCAAAAAATTCCACATTCATTTTAATATTTATGGAAAATTATTTAAAAAATATTATCTAAAATAATTGCAGTTGTTGCTGTTGTTGTCATTACCCATTTGTTCCATGGCAAACGTAATAATCACCCGATGAATTGGGGTTATTAACAAACAGTTCAGTCGACCCGTTTGATTGATTTTCCGTGACTCATCCATCTCTGGTGTTTATCTCGGCAGGTTTTAAAGAGAAACCAATTAACAGTTAATTGAGAGAAACTAATCCATAATTGAGTGAATTAAGTTGTAGTTATTGTTAATTAATACCTATGTGAATAATAGGGTATAGGGTCGCATCGAAATTGCATGAAATTAAAATTTTGAAGTTTTTTTGAAGTGTGATACAATACATGATTATGATGGAGAGTACAGTACATAAGAAGGTTATGAAGATGGGAGTTAATTTTTTTATGATTTAAAATAAATCTCAAAATTATAAATATATTTTTTAATTATATAGAGATTATAAGAAGGCATCATTTACATTTTTAATAACTTAAAAAATAAGAAAAAAGTTGAAAAAGTATAAGATTTTGATTTGTAAGAAAATCATATTTTTTACAATTTTAAAATTAAAAATATAATAATAATAATAATAATAATAATCAAAATAATATAATAATAATAATAATAAAAATAATAATTACAATAATAGTAATCAAAATAATATACAATAATAATAATAATTAATATAATAATAATAATAATAATAATAATAATAATAAGAATAATAATAATATAATAATATAATAATAATAATCAAAATAATATAAATAATAATAATATAATAATAAAATAAAAATAATAATTACAATAATAGGAATCAAAATAATAATAATAATAATAACAATAATAATAATAATAATAAAATAGAATAATAATAATAATAAAATAATAATAAGAATAATAATAATAATAATCAGAATAATAATAATAAAATAATAATAATAATATAATAAGTATAATAATAATAAATAATAATAATAACAATAATAAGAATATAATAATACTAATAAGAATAATAATATATAATAATAATAATAAACATAATAATAATAATAATAATATAATAATAATCTAATATACTAATAAGAATAATAATAGAAGAATAATAATAATAATAATAATAAGAAGAATAATAAAATAATAATAATAATAATAATAATAATAAGAAAATATAATAATAATTAATAATATAATAATAAATAATAATAATAAAATAATAAAATAATAAATAAAATATATAATAATAATAATAATAATAATAATAATAATAAGAATAATAATATAATAATATAAATAAATAAATAATAATAAAAATAATAATAATAATAATAAGAATAATAGAATACTAATAATAATATAAATAATAATAATAATAAGAATAATAATAATAATAATACTAACAATATAATAAATAATAATAATAATAATAATAATAATAATAATAATAAATAATAATAATAATAATCATAAAATAAATAATAATAAAATAATAATAATAATAAATAAGAATAAATAAGATAATAATAATAATAATAATAATAATAATAATAAAATAATAGTAATAATAATAATAATAAGAATAATAATAATAATAATAAATAATATAATAATAAATAATAATAATAATAATAATAAAATAATAATAATAATAATAATAATAATAATAAAATAATAATAATAATAATAAATAATAATATAATAATACTAATAATAATAATAATAATAATATAAAATAATAATAATAATAATAATATAATAATCTAATAATAATAATAATATATAATAATATAATAATATAATAATAATAAATAATAATAATATAATAATAATATAATAATAAAAATAATATAATATAATAACTAATAATAATAAATATAATAATAATAATAATAATAATACTAATAATAAGACTAATAATAATAAACTAATAAATAATAATAATAATAATAATATAAAAATAATAATAATAATAATAATATAATACTATAATATAAATAATAATAATAATAATATCATAACCGTATAATAATAATAATAAAAAAAATAATAATAATAATAATAATAATAATAAAATAATAATAATAATAAAATAATAATAATCCTATAATACTAATAATAATAATAATATAATAATAATAATAATAATAATAATAAATAATAATAATAATAATAATAAATAATAATAATAATAATAATAATAATACTAAAAATAAAGAAATAATAATAATAATAATAATAATAATAATAATCTAATAATAATAATAATAACTATAATACTAATAATAATAATAATAATAATAATAATACTATAATAATAATAATAATAATAATAATAATAATAATAATAATAATAATAATAATAATAATAATAATAAA
This sequence comes from Musca domestica, assembly GCF_030504385.1. NCBI lineage: Eukaryota > Metazoa > Arthropoda > Insecta > Diptera > Muscidae > Musca > Musca domestica. The sequence continues at coordinate 18,411,498 of NW_026712409.1, read as the reverse complement.
ATAATAATAATAATAATAATAATAATAATAATAATAATATAATATAATAATAATAATTAATAGTAATAGTAATAATATAATATAACAATAATAATAATAATAATAATAATAATAATAATAATATAAATAATAATAATAATAATATAATAATAAAAAATAATTAAAAATAATTAATTAATTAATAAAAATAATATAAAAATCTCAAGGGGGGGCCCAATGTCCCTTACCAATGTTTCAATATCTCGAATCATTATGAACGGTCTTACCTTTTCAGTTTAACTGCCTGTACTGTACATAATGTTATTATTTAATAGTTTCCTGAATGTCACCGCAATTAGACAATACTTAAAAATACATAAAACAACATTATTTATTTAATTTTATTTTGTCTCTTACATAATTCCTTGTCTCATATTTCTAAACTTTCTTAGACGTTGCCTCACAATGGGTTCATGGTTCTTT
>NW_026712409.1:18363536-18406036 GCF_030504385.1 Musca domestica | reverse complement strand
GTTTTTGCGGCTGTGGAAAAATTCGATTTTAATTTAAATGGAATAAAACTTATTGGCCAAGTTTGTTATTTTGTTTTTTTTTATTTTATTTTAATTTATCTCTCAAAAAAAAGGCAGCCACCAACCAGTTGCTGCTGCTGGCGTTGTTGGCTATTTTTTCCTCGAATAATAAATAAATTTCTACAAAACCGGCCTTTATTAATAACCACAAAGGTTTTTGTTGTTGTTGCTGTTGTTTCTTAATCGAGTCACTCTTTGAAAGCGGCCGAGATGAAGGTTCATTTCCATTTGGGGGACCTTTGGCCAACGTTTTATTGGCGGGTTCTAAACGCTTGATTACGAATGAAAGCCCCTACCCCTCCATCACCTCACCACAGCGGTGTGTACTTTTTTTTTTGAAAATTATAGGTCAATGTTAATGATGCAGGTTGTTTGTGGTTGTTCTGTTATTATTTTTATTTTTATATATATTCATTCTTATATAATATAAACAAATAATAAATAATAATTGCCGATATTTTCATAACGTATTGAAAGCGTATCTGACAATTCCACAGAAAAATCAATTGATATCTTATAACAATTATTATACCTGACCACCAGCAGCAACAACAACACCGAAAACAACATCCATACACTAATTACATTGTTAATTACTTTTTCTAACATATCGATGGCAAAATGGCCAGTTGTTTATTATTGTCTTCCGAGAAAAGTATTGGAATACTTAATTGTGAACAACAAATAAATAATAATTTTATTCATTGTTATGTAGATATTGAAATCGATGGAGAAAATGGTATGGGGCAGCAGATTTGAATGGTGAAAAAAGCAAAATGTTACAGTTAATTTTGAGATATAGATTGGGCGCCATTATTTAGCCACAGAAGACTTAAAATAAAAATATAAATAAAAAGATATAAATAAACCAGTAAAGAAAGTCTTAAAGTCGGGCGGGCCGACTTTATGATACCCTACACCACATTGCCAATTTAGTAGAGCTCCACATAACAATTAAAAGTTTTTATGGGAGAATTCAATCATACACCCTATGATTATAATTATAATTTAAAATTCAAAGGACTAAATATGCCGAAGCATTTGTATATTTTAAATTCGGACTTGTATTGCCCATTTGGTGCGAAATTAATTTGAAATCGGATAAAAATATATATGGGAACTATATCCAAATCTGAACCGATCTCGATTGGCAAAGATATTTCTGAGCTGTATTTGATATATTTCCCTGAATATCGTTGTTTCGGAGTGCATATTACTGTTGTGGGTAACAAATATAACAAATCGGATGAACAATTTATATGGGAGCTATAACTATATCTGAACCGATCTTCACCAAATTTGGCATACTACCTTCTAGACTAAATTCGGTCGTATGTGCCAAATTCCATCCCATTTGGACAAATATGGTAAATCGGACGAAGTTATATATGGGAGCTATATCCAAATCTGAACCGATCTCGATAAAATTTAGCAAATGTATTTCTGAGTTGTATTTGATATATTTCCCAAAATATTGTTGTTACGGAGTGCATATTACGGCTGTGGGCAACAAATATAACAAATCGGATGAACAATAATATGGGAGCTATAGCTATATCTCAACCGATCTTCACCAAATTTAAAATACTATATTCTAGACTCAATTCGGTCGTAAGTGCCAAATTTCATCCCATTTGGTCTAATATTAAATCGGACGAAGTTATATATGGGAGATATATCCAAATCCGAACCGATCTCGATAAAGTTTAGCAAAGGTATTTCTGAGCCGTATTTGATATGTTTCCCAAAATATTGTTGTTACAGAGTGCATATTACGGCTGCGGTGGACAAAAATAAAAAAATCGGATGAATAATATATATGGGAGCTATAGCTATATCTGCACCGATTTCAATCAAATTTGGCACACTTATTTTCAGGCCTAATCTGGTTGTATGTGCAAAATTCCATACTATTTGGGCTGATATTACACGTTTGGTGCACAATAAAAGGCAAATCGGACGAAGATATATATGGGAGCTATATCTAAATTTTGACCGATTTTTTCCAATTTTAATAGGGTTCGTCCTTGGGCCAAACAAATGATTTGTGCAAAATTTCATCTGGATCGGGCCATAAATGCGACCTGTACTTTGTTTACAAAAATACATGGACAGACGGACGGACGGACGGACGGACATGCATAAATCGACTCAGAATGTTATTCTATGCAGATCATCAAAAGGAACTTTGGGTCTATCTCGTTTCCTTCTGCCTGTTACAAACAAATGCACAAAGACATAATACCCTGACCACCTTGTGGTGTAGGGTATAAAAAATATTAAAATAAGCCAATCAATGTTAATAGGTCATTAGATCAATTTGTACATAAATAAGATTTAATTAATTATTTTTTTGTAATAAATATTATGATTTTAATATTATTATTGTTTATTTTTAAATATTTTAAAATTTTTCTTTTATTTTTTTTTTAATTTTTTTTCCAAAAATTATTTAAAAACAAGTAAAAAAGTATCGGTCGGTTTTGCCGGCAGATGTCTACCCTCAGCCAATGTTCGATTATTTTAAAATATTTTGACTTCTGTTATGAATTTTCAAATTCTTGACCCTGTATGGAGTGGGCTTGGAAAGAATGAGTCAATATTGTCCATTTCGTATAACATACCTTGTGTTGATGGAAATATTGAGATGTGCTGTTGATTTCGCTTTTTTGAACATCATGGATATTCAATATTTTTAGCGTTTGTGGGACAAGTACCAAAAGGAATGGACCGATATATTCCCTACTTACTGCCAGATCTTGGGTTCATAAAAATAGTAGGATGTATGAAATTTGAAGACAATCGGACTCTTAAATCGATTTTTTTAAGAGTTATAATTATTCAAAATTTTGACCCTTTGTGGGAGAGGCATTTGATGGAGTGGATCTATATTATACATTATGGTCCGAGACCTGGAACTGACGCAAATATTAGGATTCGCAAAATTAGAGCAAAATTAGATTATTATCCTTTTATGTGCAGATTTTTTTTTTGCAAATTTCAAACCATTTGTGTGGGAGGTACCAGAAAGAGTCAACCGATTTTGTCCATCTTAACACCAGACCTTGGGTTAACATAAATATTGGGGTGTGTGAAATTTGAAGACAATCAAACCTTTACATCACATTTTTTAAGAGTTATAATTATTCAAAATTTTGACCCTTTGTGGGAGAGGCATTTGATGGAGTGGACCCATACTGTCCATTCCCATACCTAACCTAGCACTGACACAAATTTTAGGATTTGCAAAGTTGGAGCAAAATCGGATTATCCTTTCTCTTTCTGTGCAAAAAATATAGTTTTTGAAAATTTCGACCTTTTGTGGGGGAGGTACCAGAAGGAGTGGACCGATGTTGCCCATCTCCGAACTCGATCTAAGTGTGACAAAAATATTACAATGTACCCAGTTTGGACCAAATCGGATACTCCCTTCGAGAGTTATCGTGCGCACCAGCCAGACAGACAGACAGACAGACGGACGGACCGACGGACATCGCTAAATCGACTCCAAATGTTCTGAAACGGATTTGGTCCAAAGAGACCTAGGGTCTAAAATCATTATTTCGACTAGGCACGTTTTGACCGTACCAAATTGTATATACCCTCTGTAGCAAATATGACTGAGGGTATAATAATATTTTATTATATCATCCTCCATTGTATGGAACAAACTTAATACAAGTTTGTCATTCCGATTGTAACACCTCGAAATATACATTTTAGACCCCACATTGAACAGCATATCATTCTATGTCGATGTCCGCCCCTATTGAATTGAATTGAATTGAAGAAGGTTAATAAAATTTTACTCAGATAAGTCTTTGGTCTACAAGAAAATGGGCTACATAGCTCCACGTTTAGGTATAGTCCCCATATAACTGTACCTCCCTATATTAAGTATTTGGATGGTTTAATCGATATTTTTTAGCGGAATTATTTCAAATTTCGTATTTGCAGTTCCTAATAGGTACGCAAGTCCCGGACTTCGTATAGCCTCCATATAGCGGTACCTCCATGTATTCGGTATTTTAACGATATTAGGATTTGTTTCAAATTTCGTATTTGAAGTTCCAAATGGGTATTACAGCATGTGACAGAAAACTGCGTATGCAGGTCCACGTCTTCATTTAGCCCCATATAGCTATACTTCCCAATATTTGGTATTTTGATGATTTTGGCGACCTTCTTCAGCGGAATTGTTTAAAATTTCGCATTTGAAGTTCCTAATGGGTACTATAGCCTGTGACATTAAATTGCCTATGCCAGTCCAGGTGTGCGTATAGCCACCATATAGCTATACCTCCCTATATTCGGTATTTTAATGATTTTAGAGACATTATTAGCTGCAATTGTTTAAAATTTCCTATTTAAAGTTCCTAATGGATACTAAAGTCTATGACAGCAAATTGTCTTTGCATGTCCAGTATAGCCCCCATATATCGGTACCTCCCTATATTCAACATGGCGATTTTAGGTACAATATTCAGTGGAATTCTTTCAAATGTCGTATTTGCAGTTCCCAATAGTTACTACAGCCTGTGACAATAAATTGTCTGCCAAGGTCCAGGTCTTCGGATAGTCCCCATGCAACGTTACCTTCCATTATTCGGTATTTTTTGATGATTTTAGAGGAATTATTCATCAGAATTGTTTTAAATTTCCTACTTAAATTTTGGAATCGGAACTACAGTATATGCCAAACAATTTTCTATATAGGCGCACGTTTTCGTATAGCCCCTGTGTAAGGGGTTTCATTTCAGAGGTATTTTTCTACGGATTTTCTTTGAAGTTTTTCATGTTCCTTCAAAATGGTGGCGGGTATTAAAAATGCGGCTGGGGCGAACTTAGCTGCTTTTTTACTTGTACAGAATAAGCATCCGATTGTCTTCGAATTTTTGGCATCCCAATGTTACTACCAACACATGATGTGATGTGAAAATGGGATATGGTGGACCACTCCCTCCGGTACGTTCCGAACAATAGATCAGCATTTTGAATAACAATGAAGCTCGTAAGACGCAAAATGAGCATTGGATTCTTTACAAATTCGGCACATACCAATATTTCTATAAGCACAAGATCTGATGTGAAAATTGGATACGACGTATCACTTCTTTTGGTGCCCCACAAAAACTTCGAATAGTAGATATCACTTGCCTGCGAATTAAGCACCCGATTCTTTTTAAATTTTACACATCCCAATATTTTTACTCAAACAAGATCTGGCGTGAAGTTGCGGTAATTCGTTTCACTCCTTCTGGTACCCTGCCCACAAAGGGTCAGCATTTTTAAATAAGCACGACGCTTCTAAAATGCGAAATAGCCATACGTTTCTTTTCAAACTGAGCACATCTCAATATTTCTATAAATAAAAGATCTGGTGTAAAGATGGATCACTACTTCTGATACCTTCCCACAAAGGGGCTAACATTTTGAAAAACCGAAAGTCTCATAAAAGAGGATTATGCATGCGATTCTCTTCAAATTTCACATCGCATTTTCTACTAACTCAAGATCTGATAGATATCGATTATCTGATACCTCCCCCACACAGGTCAACATTTTCTATAATTTTAACTTCAACTTCAAAAACAAGTCCGAATTTTTATTTAAACTTGGTATAAAAATATTTCTCTCAACCAGAGATCTGATAAGAATATGAAATTTATCGGCCCACTCCTTCTGGTACCTCCCTCACAAAAGGTCAAAAATTTGTTTAATAAATTATTCGATTAAAATTGGAAATAAGTGTTCGGTTTTCTATAAATTTTGCACACCTCAATATTTATACCCTACACCACAAGGTGGTCAGGGTATTATGTCTTTATGTATTTGTTTGTAATATGGAGAAGGAAACGAGATAGACACATAGTTCCTTTTGGTGATCAGCATAGAATCACATTTAGAGTCGATGTAAGCATGTCCGTCCATTTAGTAAATACTTTTAAATATATTTATTTAAACAATGTATTTTTTAGTTGTGGCTAAAATTTTATTTCTTTAATTATTTTATATTTTATAAATTTTTTTACCTTTGGATTTTTAACTCTGTCTTCAAAATCTTCCTACAGCTGATGTGGATGACTCTTTGTTTAAAAAAAAAAAATAAAAAAAAAATTCTGTAGCTTCATTTTTTTTTGTTTATTAGCCAAATTTTATTTAATAAAAACCGAAATCAATAAACAATTATTCCTTCTTCCTGCAAATCGATGTTAGCCTCCTCCTCTTTTTCCATTTCACTCTCTAAATTCATCACTTCTATTGCCACACACTTAGATGTGACTCTTGTATTTGTTGTAGTAGATATTCTGGGGATCATATTTAGCCTGGAGTTCCTTCCAGTGGTCGGGTTTCTTTTCGATCAAAAAGTGACAGACCTTGTCGATGACCTTCTTTTGCTTTTCGCTGCATTTACTGCACTCGGTTTTCAGGGCATCGGGAATGGCCTTCTTCAGTTCCTGGGCATCGGGAGTGCAACTGCCACGATCCATGAGACAGTTGAAATAATTATTCAAAAGACGATCCGAGGAGAGAATCTCATCGACATTGATGTTGTCGTATTTGGTTGTGTATTTATCTTGGGCGGCAATCGAGGCCACCAAAGTGGCAACCACCAAGAAGGCAACGCTAATGAATTTCATGGTTGGGAAAGACTGCAAAGAGAGTATTCAAAATTAAGGGAATTATATAATTGCCTGGAAATGGCATTTTGAAAATTTGAATTCTTACCTGTATTTCTCTGTCTAATTCCGTTAACGGCAAATCACCGAATAAATTGCCAATTCCAAATTAAACGCTTTTTATATTTTGACTTTCAAATGGCATTCTTATTCTTGAGCCAGAGTCCAGTTTTTAATGCACTTTTGCCAGATGAAACGGGTTTTGAAATTCCCAAAAATATCCCACTTCGAAAAAAAAACAATTGAATTTAAAATCAGAATTTTGTAAATAATCGTCATCAATTAGCTACTGGTTTTTTTCATCTGTTTTTTTGGTAGATGAGCAATCACGATCTGCAATTGCTTCCCGTTAAAAAAGATCAAGGTCATTTTTTTAAATCTATTTTTGGAAACCCATGTCTCCTCTATATGAAAAAAAAAATAAGAAGTCACTCCCATTCAGAATCTTTCTTTACTAACTTTTGATTATGATTAGCAAATTATGATTTCCGTAATTGCTGGTGCCTTAGAGAGAAAGAGAAAGAGAAAAGGAGAGAGAGTGGCGAGAAAAATGCAGAGTCCCCACCCTTCACCAATTAACTGATAATTATAACAGTTCGATTATGACAATTAATAAATGTAATACGGAGTGAACTTTATAACAATTATCGATTTGTAATTTTTTCCCTACATTTCCTCTTGTCTCTTTTTCAAATAACAAATCTCTTCTAGTTCCCCATAACGGTTTTAACTCCCAATACCTTGAACTGAATAAAAACAAAAACCAAAAAAATACAGGTTTTTAGCTCCCCCATTAATTTAGTGGCCCAAATTAGAATATGGAATAAAAAACACATTGAGACTATTTATTTTAATTAAACAAAACTGACTGGTTGTTTTTTTTTTATTAAAATTTGAATTGGGAATCCGCTGCTACTGTACCATGCACGAAAATATGCAATCAAACGGCATTAAACCATCAGTCTCTGCAAATAATAATAGTTCGGACAAGTAAAGAGATTGTTCTTCTACGTCTTTGCAAAAAAAAAAATTAAATGGAGAAACGGAAATTTTAGAATTCTTAAAAAAAGGATATACAGGATGAGATAAAAACAAGTAAAAAAACATTAAGTTCGGCCGGGCCAAACTTTTAATACCCTCCACCTTAGGGTAAAAGAAACATTAGAAGAAATGTGGCAAAAACCATTAATATGCCGAATATCGGGAGGTACCGTTATATGGGGGCTACACCAAAACGTGGACCTATAATTACAATGTTTCGCTACACAAACTAGGACCCACAAATACCAATTTTTAGACAAATCAGTGAAAAATGTTGCAAAAACCATCAAAATACCGAATATCGGGATGTACCGTTATATGGGGGCTATATCAAATCATGGACCCATGCATGCAATGTTTCGCCACCGAAGCTGGAACCCATTATGACCAACAAATAGCAATGTGGCAAAAAAGTGTGGCAAAAATCATCAAATAACCGAATATCGGGAGATACCGTTATATGGGGGCTATACCAAAACGTGGACCTATAATTACAATGTTTCGCCACCGGAGCTGGAACCCATTATGACCAACGAATACCAATTTATAGACAAACCCGTGAAAAATGTGGCAAAAAAAAAACTAAAATACCGAATATCGGGAGGTACCTTTATATGGGGGCTATACCACAACGTGGACCTATACATGCAATGTTTTGCCACACGCTCAGGGACCCGTTATGACCTACAAATACCAATTTCCAGACAAATCCGTGAAAAAATGTGGCATAAATCATCAAAATACCGAATATCGGGAGGTACCGTTATATGGGGACTATACCAGAACGTGGACCGATATATCTCATTTTCAATACCAACCATCCTAGAGACAATACAAATTGCTCTGCTAAATTTTGGCACTCTACGTCAAATAATGTAGGCTGTATCGTGATTTCAACAGACAGACAGACGAACAGACAAGCGGACATCGTTAAATCGACTTAGAATTTTATGCTGATTATAAATATATATATATATATACTTTATGGGGTCATATTTAAGGATGTTACAAACGGAATGACAAAGTTTCTATACCCTCCTTTCCAAGGTGGAGGGTAGAAAAATTAAAAAGTATCAGCCGGTATAACCTCAGCCAATATCGGTTCATCTATGTATAGAAGTGTAGTCGAACAACTGACTGAGGGACTGACATGGAATCAAACCCCAGACGAAATCTTGCACGAGGGGTCTGGTACAACTTGGTGTTATGTGAACGGATCGGAAGCTAAAAACTAAACATTTCGTGTGAGAATCTGGGTCGGAAAGTAGGTTTGGTCACGAAGTTTGTAATTGTATACTTTGTGTTCGAACTTTACTAAATGGTACTTAATTTTTGGCACCATCGCACTCAGTACGCGCCACCCAAGAATGGTTACAAATTGAGGTTCCTCGCTTCATTTCCAGCGCACAATGGCCACCAAAATCTCCGGATACCAATCCATTGGACTATTGTGTCGGGAGTATTTTGCAAACCAAGGCTGGCACTAAAAAATACCACATTGTCGATCACCTCATGCAAGTGCTTCGCCGGGAATGGTCTGAAATACCCCAGAGCAAAATTCAGGCAGCTTGTGACGGTTTCATTGGCCGTTTGAAGGCCATAATTCGTGCCAAAGGTGACCAATTCGAAAAAATCTAAACTTATTCTAAAATTTGATGATATTTCCGACATTTTTTGCTTTCATTCAATAAAATTTAAAAAAATGTAAAAATTATGGTGTTTCACTTTGTTGCATTTTTTTATCTCACCCTGTAGATACCAACAGTGGTCCAAATTTAGTAATATCAAATTTCAGAATTTTATCTCTATCCCTTCACCAAATACCAAATATAATACCATTCAGTACTTTTCTTACAAATGTAGTACACATTTCCGAGACCAACTTCATATGTCTAGGCTATACATGAACAGCGATCCTAATATCAATTTTCAGATTTCAAGCCCTATCTGTTCACCCAATATCAAATTGTATCAAATATAGTACTATTTAGTACTGTTCATGAACTTTTAGTACACATTTTCAAAACCACCTCTTTATCACAAACCTAGCACCAACAGAGACCCCACACAATAGTCCAATGGATTGGTATCCGGAGATTTTGGTGGCCATTGTGCGCTGGAAATGAAGCGAGGAACCTCAATTTGTAACCATTCTTGGGTGGCGCGTACTGAGTGGTCTGCGGCCAAAATGTTTATCTTTCAGAATATTTTCGCGATTATCGCATTTATTCTGATGCCACGGTCGATTAATACGAGCGGAGAGCGACCATCGGCTGTTATGGCGGTCCACGCCATCACCATGACCGGCTTGAGGCATGAGTTCTGGTGGCCAACCGAAGGTGCACATTGTCAGCTGACCTCTTTGGCAAGTATGATCGTGTTCATTTCGTTTGTTTACAAACTGCTGGACAACGAATGTTTTCTCATCGGAAAAAACCAAATTTACCACTTTCGGCCAAGCGCAGCAACTCTTTAGCTCTTTTGAGTCTATTTTCTTTCTGTTGCGGTGTAAGTTCTTGCACTTTTTGGAATTTCAATGGCTTTACCCCGAGCTCATTTTTCAATATTTGCCGAATGGAATATTGCAATATTTTCAGCTCACGAGCCATTTTTCGGCCAATGCAACGCGGGTTTCGATCAAGTCGCTTCTTTACTTTTCGAACCATTTCTGGTATTTTTTTTGCGGTATTGAGCGATGGTTCGAGACACAAAAGATTTATCCACATTTCAATGCAGGAGGGCTCTAGCGATAGCCACTTATGGTTTTCCAGCCAAATATAGAAAAATCACACTATCACGCTTGAATTCCATCACGAATAACTTTTATTTCTAGAAAATTCTCACCTAAATGCTTTTGTACGCTTGTAAACAATATAATGAGCTGTCACTGGAATAATTTTAAGAGCTTTCGGACGAGTGGCCTAGAAATGGCAGCAGTCTAAAGTTGGTTGCAGTTTTTATACCCTCCACCATACTATGGAGGGTATATTAATTTTGTCATTCCGTTTGTAACTACATATTATTGATCAGCGTAAAATTCTAAGACAATTTAGCCCTGTCTGTCCGTCCGTCTGTGTGTCTGTCTGTTGTAATCACGCTATCTTTCGAACGAATAATAATAAAAAACGAAACGATAGAAGGCTAAAATTTTGCACACATGTCTACATTGCCAGTAGGCAGGTTAAGTTCGTAAATGGACCATGTATGTCCACGTTATCATATAGCCCCCATATAACGGTACCTCCCGATATTTTGATGTATTTTGATGATTTTAGCGACATTATTCACTGGAATTGTTTCGAATTTGGTATTTGAAGTTCGTAATGAATACTAAATCCTAAGACAGAAAATGGTTTGTGCAGGTCCACGCCTTCTTATAGCCCCCATATAAGGGTACCTCCCAATATTCGGTATTTTGATGATTTTAGCGTCATTATTCACCAGAATTGTTTCAAATTTGGTATTTGAAGTTCGAAATTGATACTACAGCCTAGGACAGAAAATTGCATGCGCAGGTCCACGTCTTCGTATGGCACCCATATAACGGTACCTCCCGATATTCGATATTTTGATGATTTTAGCGACATTATTCACCGGAATTTTTTCGAATGTGGTATTTGAAGTTCGTAATGAATACTACAGCCTGAGGTAGAAAATTGTCTATGCAGGTCCACGTTTTCATATAGCCCCCATATAACGGTACCTCCCGATATTCGGTATTTTGATGATTTTAGCGACATTATTTACCAGAACTATTTCAAATTTGGTATTTGAAGTTCGTAATGGATACTGCAGCCTAAGACAGAAAATTGTCTATGTAGGTCCAGGTCTTCGTATAGCCGCCATATAACGGTACCTCCCGATATTCGGTATTTTGATGATTTTTAGCAACATTATTCAACGGAATTTTTTCGAATTTGGTATTTGAAGTTCATAATGAATACTACAGCCTGAGGTAGAAAATTGTCTATGCAGGTTCACGTCTTCGTATAGCCCCCATATAAAGGTACCTCCCGATATTCGGTATTTCGATGATTTTAGCGACATTATTCACCGGAATTGTTTCAAATTCGGTGTTTGAAGTTCGTAATTGATACTGCAGCCTAAAACAGAAAATTGTCAGTGCAGGTCCAGGTCTTCGTATAGGCCCCCATATAAAGGTACCTCCCGATATTCGGTATTTTGATGATTTTAGCGATATTATTCACCGGAATTGTTTCGAATTTGGTATTTGAAGTTCGTAATGGATACTACAGCCAAAGACAGAAAATTGTTTGTGCAGGTCTACGTCTTCGTATGGCCCCCATACAACGGTACCTCCCGATATTCGGGTTTTTTTATGATTTTAGCACCATTATTCACCGGAATTGTTTCAAATTACGTATTTAGAGTTCGTAATGGAAACTACAGTCTGTGACATAAAATTGTCTATACAGGTAGAGGTCTTCGTATAGGCCCTATATATCAGTACCTTCCTATATTCGGTAGGTACAATACCCACCGAAATTTGTCGTATTTGATGTTCGTAATGGCTGCTATAGCCTGTGACAGAAAATTGTTTCGAATTTGAATATGGTAATGGCCTAAGACAAACAAGGCCTATGTAGGTCCCCGTTGTATAGACCCCAATATAACGGCTATATTCGGTATTTTTAAAATTTTAACAGAATTTTTTATGGATTTTATTCTTTGAAAATTTTCAAATTCTTTGCAAATGGTGGTTCGGCCCGGCCGAACTTACTGATTTTTAACTTGTTATTTTTTCCCTTAGAACCCCATGAAAAAATGTGTGTGTGTTTTTTTTTTTTTAAATTTCTACTCTTTTATTATGACCAACAGATTTGTTTTCAAAAACTTAACAAAACATCTACAAACAATAACAATTGGTGCAAAAACTAAGACTTCAATTTTGTTGTTGCAAAACATTTCTACTATAAAAAAACAAGTAAAAAAACTTTTCGTTGAATTCCGAAAATTTCCCTCTCATCATCATCCGATCATTACTTTGAGTATTTGGCCATTGGTTTCTTTGCGGGGTAGTTGAGGTATTTCATCAAATTTAGATCTTGATACCACGTTTCTCGGCTTCAGCCTTGTATTTGGTGGCATAGATGTGCTCGGGATCGTATTTCTCCTGCAAGGCCTTCCATTCTTCGGCTTTGTTTTCGATAATGTAACGAATAACCTTATCGGCGGCGGCCTTTTGCTTTTCGTTACATTTACTACATTCGGTTTGCAAGGCATCGGGTAGGGTATTTTTCAATTCACGGCCATCGGGGGTGCAGGTGCCCTGATCCACCAAACATTTGTAGTAGTTGCTGAAGAGACGATCGGATTTTAGAATTTCATCCAAATCGATGTTGTCGTATTTGGTGGTGTATTTATCCTGGGCCATGACAACGGCGGCGAACAGGGCAATGGTGACAATGAGGAATTTCATGTTGACTTGCGGTTGAATGAGACTGGAAAGAGAGAGTGGGAGAGAGGGAGAGAGAGAATAAATGAATAGTTCCGGTATTTTTAAAAAATAATTTCAATTGAATGATTTTTTTTTAGGTTAGGAACACCATAAAGAGTCAAATTATAGAGGAATACACAAATACGAATAGGACTTCGGATCGGTATGTATTTTAATGGATATTTTTGTTTATAAAACTAGACAAGATAAAAAAATTGAGGAATATTTTGATTTTTTTAAACAACTTAAGGCTCAACTCAAGGCCCCTTTTTTCTCAGCGTTTTTAAGATTTTTCAGTTGATAATTTTTCAATATTTTTTATAATTTTTTAACGGTTCCACAATAATTGTATTTTAAGTTTATCACTATTTTTTTTTTTGAAATTAATTATTTTCAAAACGTCTTCAAAATAGAGACACCGACCTTCAAAGAACTTGTTGTAACTTTACTTGGCAATGTTCAGCTGGTGATTGCTGTAACCAAACGACTAGTTAACTCAACTGGCGGTGGCACCGTTTTTATATTGAAATTTACCCGCCAGCCAGTTCAATTGCAACAATGCGCTGTGGTTGCAGTGATCTTGGAGAGCCAAAGCCAGGTTTCCCACCCCACCCCCAATTCAAGTGATGCACCATCGCTCACAGTTGTTCAGGTGAGAACAATGATTTTGCCTGAGCTTTCATGGCCTCCATTGTGTGCCAAAGCTTAGAATAAAAAAAATGTGGTAGCAGCACGTGTCTCGTGTCTCAGAATCCGACATTTAAATTATTTTTTTAATTTATTAAAAAGTGGAAAAATAGTTTGTATTTAATTAGAGAAAGTGGGAATCTGAATTATTTATTAAGTAACTTGAAGGTTAAGTCGATTTTGCGATTTTGCAACAACGATGATTTAATTCAAAACAAAATATCAGATGATGTGCGCAAAAGCCAAGAGAACAATCACTGTTTAACAAAAAAAAAAAAAAAAAATAAATAAATAAATAAAAAATCGGAATATTTTTCAACCTTAAATAACTGCCCCTTAAAATGTCAATATTTAAGGAGTTATGGTCGTTTTAAAAAAGGCTATTTTCTCACTTTAAATAGCTGCCATCAAAATGATGCTAAAAACCCCGAAATGTCAATATTTAAGGAGTTATGGTCGTTTTAAAAAAGGCTATTTTCTCACTTTAAATAACTGCCATCAAAATGATGCTAAAAACCCCGAAATGTCAATATTTAAGGAGTTATGGCCGTTTTAAAAAAGGCTATTTTCTCACTTTAAATAACAGCCATCAAAACGATGCTAAAAACCCCGAAATGTCAATATTTAAGGAGTTATGGCCGTTTTAAAAAAGGCTATTTTCCCACTTTAAATAACTGCAGTCAAAACGATGCTAAAAACCCCGAAATGTCAATATTAAGGAGTTATGGCCGTTTTAAAAAAGGCTATTTTCTCACTTTAAATAATTGCCATCAAAATGATGCTAAAAACCCCGAAATGTCAATATTTAAGGAGTTATGGCCGTTTTAAAAAAGGCTATTTTCTCACTTTAAATAACTGCAGTCAAAACGATGCTAAAAACCCCGAAATGTCAATATTTAAGGAGTTATGGCCGTTTTAAAAAAGGCTATTTTCTCACTTTAAATAACTGCAATCAAAACGATGCTAAAAACCCCGAAATGTCAATATTTAAGGAGTTATGGCCGTTTTAAAAAAGGCTATTTTCTCACTTTAAATAACTGCCATCAAAATGATGCTAAAAACCCCGAAATGTCAATATTTAAGGAGTTATGGCCGTTTTAAAAAAGGCTATTTTCCCACTTTAAATAACTGCAGTCAAAACGATGCTAAAAACCCCGAAATGTCAATATTTAAGGAGTTATGGTCGTTTTAAAAAAGGCTATTTTCTCACTTTAAATAACTGCCATCAAAACGATGCTAAAAACCCCGAAATGTCAATATTTAAGGAGTTATGGCCGTTTTAAAAAAGGCTATTTTCCCACTTTAAATAACTGCAGTCAAAACGATGCTAAAAACCCCGAAATGTCAATATTTAAGGAGTTATGGCCGTTTTAAAAAAGGCTATTTTCTCACTTTAAATAATTGCCATCAAAATGATGCTAAAAACCCCGAAATGTCAATATTTAAGGAGTTATGGTCGTTTTAAAAAAGGCTATTTTCTCACTTTAAATAACTGCCATCAAAATGATGCTAAAAACCCCGAAATGTCAATATTTAAGGAGTTATGGCCGTTTTAAAAAAGGCTATTTTCTCACTTTAAATAATTGCCATCAAAATGATGCTAAAAACCCCGAAATGTCAATATTTAAGGAGTTATGGTCGTTTTAAAAAAGGCTATTTTCTCACTTTAAATAACTGCCATCAAAACGATGCTAAAAACCCCGAAATGTCAATATTTAAGGAGTTATGGCCGTTTTAAAAAAGGCTATTTTCCCACTTTAAATAACTGCAGTCAAAACGATGCTAAAAACCCCGAAATGTCAATATTTAAGGAGTTATGGCCGTTTTAAAAAAGGCTATTTTCTCACTTTAAATAACAGCCATCAAAACGATGCTAAAAACCCCGAAATGTCAATATTTAAGGAGTTATGGCCGTTTTAAAAAAGGCTATTTTCTCACTTTAAATAATTGCCATCAAAATGATGCTAAAAACCCCGAAATGTCAATATTTAAGGAGTTATGGTCGTTTTAAAAAAGGCTATTTTCTCACTTTAAATAACTGCCATCAAAATGATGCTAAAAACCCCGAAATGTCAATATTTAAGGAGTTATGGCCGTTTTAAAAAAGGCTATTTTCTCACTTTAAATAATTGCCATCAAAATGATGCTAAAAACCCCGAAATGTCAATATTTAAGGAGTTATGGCCGTTTTAAAAAAAGGCTATTTTCTCACTTTAAATAACTGCCATCAAAATGATGCTAAAAACCCCGAAATGTCAATATTTAAGGAGTTATGGCCGTTTTAAAAAAGGCTATTTTCTCACTTTAAATAACTGCCATCAAAATGATGCTAAAAACCCCGAAATGTCAATATTTAAGGAGTTATGGCCGTTTTAAAAAAGGCTATTTTCCCACTTTAAATAACTGCAGTCAAAACGATGCTAAAAACCCCGAAATGTCAATATTTAAGGAGTTATGGCCGTTTTAAAAAAGGCTATTTTCCCACTTTAAATAACTGCAGTCAAAACGATGCTAAAAACCCCGAAATATCAATATTTAAGGAGTTATGGCCGTTTTAAAAAAGGCTATTTTCCCACTTTAAATAACTGCAGTCAAAACGATGCTAAAAACCCCGAAATGTCAATATTTAAGGAGTTATGGCCCTTTTTAAAAAGGCTATTTTCCCACTTTAAATAACTGCAGTCAAAACGATGCTAAAAACCCCGAAATGTCAATATTTAAGGAGTTATGGCCGTTTTAAAAAAGGCTATTTTCTCACTTTAAATAACAGCCATCAAAACGATGCTAAAAACCCCGAAATGTCAATATTTAAGGAGTTATGGCCGTTTTAAAAAAGGCTATTTTCTCACTTTAAATAATTGCCATCAAAATGATGCTAAAAACCCCGAAATGTCAATATTTAAGGAGTTATGGTCGTTTTAAAAAAGGCTATTTTCTCACTTTAAATAACTGCCATCAAAACGATGCTAAAAACCCCGAAATGTCAATATTTAAGGAGTTATGGCCCTTTTTAAAAAGGCTATTTTCCCACTTTAAATAACTGCAATCAAAACGAAGCTAAAAACCCCGAAATGTCAATATTTAAGGAGTTATGGCCGTTTAAAAAAGGCTATTTTCTCACTTTAAATAACTGCAATCAAAACGAAGCTAAAAACCCCGAAATGTCAATATTTAAGGAGTTATGGCCGTTTTAAAAAAGGCTATTTTCTCACTTTAAATAACTGCAATCAAAACGAAGCTAAAAACCCCGAAATGTCAATATTTAAGGAGTTATGGCCGTTTAAAAAAGGCTATTTTCTCACTTTAAATAACTGCAATCAAAACGATGCTAAAAACCCCGAAATGTCAATATTTAAGGAGTTATGGCCGT
The DNA here is from genome assembly GCF_030504385.1 of Musca domestica. Taxonomy (NCBI): domain Eukaryota; kingdom Metazoa; phylum Arthropoda; class Insecta; order Diptera; family Muscidae; genus Musca; species Musca domestica. The sequence goes on along the minus strand of NW_026712409.1, from coordinate 18,388,740 downwards.
TTAAAAAAAGGCTATTTTCTCACTTTAAATAACTGCAATCAAAACGAAGCTAAAAACCCCGAAACGTCAATATTTAAGGAGTTATGGCCGTTTTAAAAAAGGCTATTTTCTCACTTTAAATAACTGCAATCAAAACGAAGCTAAAAACCCCGAAATGTCAATATTTAAGGAGTTATGGCCGTTTTAAAAAAGGCTATTTTCTCACTTTAAATAACTGCAATCAAAACGAAGCTAAAAACCCCGAAATGTCAATATTTAAGGAGTTATGGCCGTTTTAAAAAAAGGCTATTTTCTCACTTTAAATAACTGCAATCAAAACGAAGCTAAAAACCCCGAAACGTCAATATTTAAGGAGTTATGGCCGTTTTAAAAAAGGCTATTTTCTCACTTTAAATAACTGCAATCAAAACGAAGCTAAAAACCCCGAAATGTCAATATTTAAGGAGTTATGGCCGTTTTAAAAAAGGCTATTTTCTCACTTTAAATAACTGCCATCAAAACGATGCTAAAAACCCCGAAATGTCAATATTTAAGGAGTTATGGCCGTTTTAAAAAAGGCTATTTTCTCACTTTAAATAACTGCCATCAAAATGATGCTAAAAACCCCGAAATGTCAATATTTAAGGAGTTATGGCCGTTTTAAAAAAGGCTATTTTCTCACTTTAAATAACTGCCATCAAAACGATGCTAAAAACCCCGAAATGTCAATATTTAAGGAGTTATGGCCGTTTTAAAAAAGGCTATTTTCTCACTTTAAATAACTGCCATCAAAACGATGCTAAAAACCCCGAAATGTCAATATTTAAGGAGTTATGGCCGTTTTAAAAAAAGGCTATTTTCTCACTTTAAATAACTGCAATCAAAACGAAGCTAAAAACCCCGAAATGTCAATATTTAAGGAGTTATGGCCGTTTTAAAAAAAGGCTATTTTCTCACTTTAAATAACTGCAATCAAAACGATGCTAAAAACCCCGAAATGTCAATATTTAAGGAGTTATGGCCGTTTTAAAAAAAGGCTATTTTCTCACTTTAAATAACTGCCATCAAAACGATGCTAAAAACCCCGAAATGTCAATATTTAAGGAGTTATGGCCGTTTTAAAAAAGGCTATTTTCTCACTTTAAATAACTGCCATCAAAACGATGCTAAAAACCCCGAAATGTCAATATTTAAGGAGTTATGGCCGTTTTAAAAAAGGCTATTTTCTCACTTTAAATAACTGCCATCAAAACGATGCTAAAAACCCCGAAATGTCAATATTTAAGGAGTTATGGCCGTTTTAAAAAAGGCTATTTTCTCACTTTAAATAACTGCAATCAAAACGAAGCTAAAAACCCCGAAATGTCAATATTTAAGGAGTTATGGCCGTTTTAAAAAAGGCTATTTTCTCACTTTAAATAACTGCCATCAAAACGATGCTAAAAACCCGAAATGTCAATATTTAAGGAGTTATGGCCGTTTTAAAAAAGGCTATTTTCTCACTTTAAATAACTGCCATCAAAACGATGCTAAAAACCCCGAAATGTCAATATTTAAGGAGTTATGGCCGTTTTAAAAAAGGCTATTTTCTCACTTTAAATAACTGCCATCAAAACGATGCTAAAAACCCCGAAATGTCAATATTTAAGGAGTTATGGCCGTTTTAAAAAAGGCTATTTTCTCACTTTAAATAACTGCAATCAAAACGATGCTAAAAACCCCGAAATGTCAATATTTAAGGAGTTATGGCCGTTTTAAAAAAGGCTATTTTCTCACTTTAAATAACTGCCATCAAAACGATGCTAAAAACCCCGAAATGTCAATATTTAAGGAGTTATGGCCGTTTAAAAAAAGGCTATTTTCTCACTTTAAATAACTGCAATCAAAACGAAGCTAAAAACCCCGAAACGTCAATATTTAAGGAGTTATGGCCGTTTTAAAAAAGGCTATTTTCTCACTTTAAATAACTGCAATCAAAACGAAGCTAAAAACCCCGAAATGTCAATATTTAAGGAGTTATGGCCGTTTTAAAAAAGGCTATTTTCTCACTTTAAATAACTGCATCAAAACGATGCTAAAAACCCCGAAATGTCAATATTTAAGGAGTTATGGCCGTTTTAAAAAAGGCTATTTTCTCACTTTAATAACTGCCATCAAAATGATGCTAAAAACCCCGAAATGTCAATATTTAAGGAGTTATGGTCGTTTTAAAAAAGGCTATTTTCTCACTTTAAATAACTGCCATCAAAACGATGCTAAAAACCCCGAAATGTCAATATTTAAGGAGTTATGGCCGTTTTAAAAAAGGCTATTTTCCTCACTTTAAATAACTGCCATCAAAACGAATGCTAAAAACCCCGAAATGTCAATATTTAAGGAGTTATGGCCGTTTAAAAAAGGCTATTTTCTCACTTTAAATAACTGCAATCAAACGAAGCTAAAAACCCCGAAATGTCATATTTAAGGAGTTATGGCCGTTTTAAAAAAGGCTATTTTCTCACTTTAAATAACTGCAATCAAAACGAATGCTAAAAACCCCGAAATGTCAATATTTAAGGAGTTATGGCCGTTTAAAAAAAGGCTATTTTCTCACTTTAAATAACTGCAATCAAAACGAATGCTAAAAACCCCGAACGTCAATATTTAAGGAGTTATGGCCGTTTAAAAAAAGGCTATTTTCTCACTTTAAATAACTGCAATCAAAACGAAGCTAAAAACCCCGAAATGTCAATATTTAAGGAGTTATGGCCGTTTTAAAAAAGGCTATTTTCTCACTTTAAATAACTGCAATCAAAACGAAGCTAAAAACCCCGAAATGTCAATATTTAAGGAGTTATGGCCGTTTTAAAAAAAGGCTATTTCTCACTTTAAATAACTGCCATCAAAACGATGCTAAAAACCCCGAAATGTCAATATTTAAGGAGTTATGGCCGTTTTAAAAAAAGGCTATTTTCTCACTTTAAATAACTGCAATCAAAACGAAGCTAAAAACCCCGAAATGTCAATATTTAAGGAGTTATGGCCGTTTTAAAAAAGGCTATTTTCTCACTTTAAATAACTGCCATCAAAACGATGCTAAAAACCCCGAAATGTCAATATTTAAGGAGTTATGGCCGTTTTAAAAAAAGGCTATTTTCTCACTTTAAATAACTGCAATCAAAACGATGCTAAAACCCCGAAATGTCAATATTTAAGGAGTTATGGCCGTTTTAAAAAAGGCTATTTTCTCACTTTAAATAACTGCAATCAAAACGATGCTAAAAACCCCGAAATGTCAATATTTAAGGAGTTATGGCCGTTTTAAAAAAGGCTATTTTCTCACTTTAAATAACTGCAATCAAAACGATGCTAAAAACCCCGAATGTCAATATTTAAGGAGTTATGGCCGTTTTAAAAAAAGGCTATTTTCTCACTTTAAATAACTGCAATCAAAACGAAGCTAAAAACCCCGAAATGTCAATATTTAAGGAGTTATGGCCGTTTTAAAAAAGGCTATTTTCTCACTTTAAATAACTGCCATCAAAACGATGCTAAAAACCCCGAAATGTCAATATTTAAGGAGTTATGGCCGTTTAAAAAAAGGCTATTTTCTCACTTTAAATAACTGCAATCAAAACGATGCTAAAAACCCCGAAATGTCAATATTTAAGGAGTTATGGCCGTTTTAAAAAAAGGCTATTTTCTCACTTTAAATAACTGCCATCAAAACGATGCTAAAAACCCCGAAATGTCAATATTTAAGGAGTTATGGCCGTTTTAAAAAAAGGCTATTTTCTCACTTTAAATAACTGCCATCAAAACGATGCTAAAAACCCCGAAATGTCAATATTTAAGGAGTTATGGCCGTTTTAAAAAAAGGCTATTTTCTCACTTTAAATAACTGCCATCAAAACGATGCTAAAAACCCCGAAATGTCAATATTTAAGGAGTTATGGCCGTTTTAAAAAAGGCTATTTTCTCACTTTAAATAACTGCAATCAAAACGATGCTAAAAACCCCGAAATGTCAATATTTAAGGAGTTATGGCCGTTTTAAAAAAGGCTATTTCTCACTTTAAATAACTGCCATCAAACGATGCTAAAAACCCCGAAATGTCAATATTTAAGGAGTTATGGCCGTTTTAAAAAAGGCTATTTTCTCACTTTAAATAACTGCCATCAAAACGATGCTAAAAACCCCGAAATGTCAATATTTAAGGAGTTATGGCCGTTTTAAAAAAGGCTATTTTCTCACTTTAAATAACTGCCATCAAAACGATGCTAAAAACCCCGAAATGTCAATATTTAAGGAGTTATGGCCGTTTTAAAAAAGGCTATTTTCTCACTTTAAATAACTGCAATCAAAACGATGCTAAAAACCCCGAAATGTCAATATTTAAGGAGTTATGGCCGTTTTAAAAAAGGCTATTTTCTCACTTTAAATAACTGCCATCAAAACGATGCTAAAACCCCGAAATGTCAATATTTAAGGAGTTATGGCCGTTTTAAAAAAAGGCTATTTTCTCACTTTAAATAACTGCAATCAAAACGAGCTAAAAACCCCGAAATGTCAATATTTAAGGAGTTATGGCCGTTTTAAAAAAGGCTATTTTCTCACTTTAAATAACTGCCATCAAAACGATGCTAAAAACCCCGAAATGTCAATATTAAGGAGTTATGGCCGTTTTAAAAAAGGCTATTTTCTCACTTTAAATAACTGCAATCAAAACGATGCTAAAAACCCCGAAATGTCAATATTTAAGGAGTTATGGCCGTTTTAAAAAAGGCTATTTTCTCACTTTAAATAACTGCCATCAAAACGATGCTAAAAACCCCGAAATGTCAATATTTAAGGAGTTATGGCCGTTTTAAAAAAGGCTATTTTCTCACTTTAAATAACTGCAATCAAAACGAAGCTAAAAACCCCGAAATGTCAATATTTAAGGAGTTATGGCCGTTTTAAAAAAGGCTATTTTCTCACTTTAAATAACTGCCATCAAAACGATGCTAAAAACCCCGAAATGTCAATATTTAAGGAGTTATGGCCGTTTAAAAAAGGCTATTTTCTCACTTTAAATAACTGCAATCAAAACGATGCTAAAACCCCGAAATGTCAATATTTAAGGAGTTATGGCCGTTTTAAAAAAGGCTATTTTCTCACTTTAATAACTGCCATCAAAACGATGCTAAAAACCCCGAAATGTCAATATTTAAGGAGTTATGGCCGTTTTAAAAAAAGGCTATTTTCTCACTTTAAATAACTGCAATCAAAACGAATGCTAAAAACCCCGAAACTGTCAATATTTAAGGAGTTATGGCCGTTTTAAAAAGGCTATTTTCTCACTTTAAATAACTGCAATCAAAAACGAAGCTAAAAACCCCGAAATGTCAATATTTAAGGAGTTATGGCCGTTTTAAAAAAGGCTATTTTCTCACTTTAAATAACTGCATCAAAACGAAGCTAAAAACCCCGAATGTCAATATTTAAGGAGTTATGGCCGTTTTAAAAAAGGCTATTTCTCACTTTAAATAACTGCATTCAAACGATGCTAAAAACCCCGAAATGTCAATATTTAAGGAGTTATGCCGTTTTAAAAAAAGGCTATTTTCTCACTTTAAATAACTGCAATCAAACGAAGCTAAAAACCCCGAAATGTCAATATTTAAGGAGTTATGGCCGTTTTAAAAAAAGGCTATTTCTCACTTTAAATAACTGCAATTCAAAACGATGCTAAAAACCCCGAAATGTCAATATTTAAGGAGTTATGGCCGTTTAAAAAAAGCTATTTTCTCACTTTAAATAACTGCAATCAAAACGAATGCTAAAAACCCCGAAATGTCAATATTTAAGGAGTTATGGCCGTTTTAAAAAAGGCTATTTTCTCACTTTAAATAACTGCAATCAAAACGATGCTAAAAACCCCGAAATGTCAATATTTAAGGAGTTATGGCCGTTTTAAAAAAGGCTATTTCTCACTTAAATAACTGCAATCAAAACGATGCTAAAAACCCCGAAATGTCAATATTTAAGGAGTTATGGCCGTTTTAAAAAAAGGCTATTTTCTCACTTTAAATAACTGCATCAAAACGATGCTAAAAACCCCGAAATGTCAATATTTAAGGAGTTATGGCCGTTTTAAAAAAGGCTATTTTCTCACTTTAAATAACTGCCATCAAAACGATGCTAAAAACCCCGAAATGTCAATATTTAAGGAGTTATGGCCGTTTAAAAAAGGCTATTTTCTCACTTTAAATAACTGCAATCAAAACGATGCTAAAAACCCCGAAATGTCAATATTTAAGGAGTTATGGCCGTTTTAAAAAAGGCTATTTCTCACTTTAAATAACTGCCATCAAAACGATGCTAAAAACCCCGAAATGTCAATATTTAAGGAGTTATGGCCGTTTTAAAAAAGGCTATTTCTCACTTTAAATACTGCAATCAAAACGAAGCTAAAAACCCCGAAATGTCAATATTTAAGGAGTTATGGCCGTTTTAAAAAAGGCTATTTTCTCACTTTAAATAACTGCATCAAAACGATGCTAAAAACCCCGAAATGTCAATATTTAAGGAGTTATGGCCGTTTTAAAAAAGGCTATTTTCTCACTTTAAATAACTGCAATCAAAACGATGCTAAAAACCCCCGAAATGTCAATATTTAAGGAGTTATGGCCGTTTTAAAAAAGGCTATTTTCTCACTTTAAATAACTGCAATCAAAACGATGCTAAAAACCCCGAAATGTCAATATTTAAGGAGTTATGGCCGTTTTAAAAAAGGCTATTTTCTCACTTTAAATAACTGCAATCAAAACGATGCTAAAAACCCCGAAATGTCAATATTTAAGGAGTTATGGCCGTTTTAAAAAAGGCTATTTTCTCACTTAAATAACTGCCATCAAACGATGCTAAAAACCCCGAATGTCAATATTTAAGGAGTTATGGCCGTTTTAAAAAAAGGCTATTTTCTCACTTAATAACTGCCATCAAAACGATGCTAAAAACCCGAAATGTCAATATTAAGGAGTTATGGCCGTTTTAAAAAAGGGCTATTTTCTCACTTTAAATAACTGCAATCAAAACGATGCTAAAAACCCCGAAATGTCAATATTTAAGGAGTTAGGGCCGTTTTAAAAAAGGCTATTTCTCACTTTAAAATACTGCATTCAGAACGATGCTAAAAACCCCGAATGTCAATATTTAAGGAGTTATGGCCGTTTTAAAAAAGGCTATTTTCTCACTTTAAATAACTGCCATCAAAACGATGCTAAAAACCCCGAAATGTCAATATTTAAGGAGTATGGCCGTTTTAAAAAAAGCTATTTTCTCACTTTAAATAACTGCCATCAAAACGATGCTAAAAACCCCGAATGTCAATATTTAAGGAGTTATGGCCGTTTTAAAAAGGCTATTTTCTCACTTTAAATAACTGCAATCAAAACGATGCTAAAAACCCCGAAATGTCAATATTTAAGGAGTTATGGCCGTTTTAAAAAAAGGCTATTCTCACTTTAAATAACTGCAATCAAGACGATGCTAAAAACCCCGAAATGTCAATATTTAAGGAGTTATGGCCGTTTAAAAAAGGCTATTTTCTCACTTAATAACTGCAATCAAAACGAATGCTAAAACCCCGAAATGTCAATATTTAAGGAGTTATGGCCGTTTTAAAAAAAGGCTATTTTCTCACTTTAAATAACTGCAATCAAAACGATGCTAAAAACCCCGAAATGTCAATATTTAAGGAGTTATGGCCGTTTTAAAAAAGGCTATTTTCTCACTTTAAATAACTGCAATCAAAACGAGCTAAAAACCCCGAAATGTCAATATTTAAGGAGTTATGGCCGTTTTAAAAAAGGCTATTTTCTCACTTTAAATAACTGCAATCAAAACGATGCTAAAAAACCCCGAAATGTCAATATTTAAGGAGTTATGGCCGTTTTAAAAAAGGCTATTTTCTCACTTTAAATAACTGCAATCAAAACGATGCTAAAACCCGAAATGTCAATATTAAGGAGTTATGGCCGTTTTAAAAAAGGCTATTTTCTCACTTTAAATAACTGCCATCAAAACGATGCTAAAAACCCCGAAATGTCAATATTTAAGGAGTTATGGCCGTTTTAAAAAAGGCTATTTCTCACTTTAAATAACTGCAATCAAAACGATGCTAAAAACCCCGAAATGTCAATATTTAAGGAGTTATGGCCGTTTTAAAAAAGGCTATTTTCTCACTTTAAATAACTGCAATCAAAACGAAGGCTAAAACCCCGAAATGTCAATATTTAAGGAGTTATGGGCCGTTTTTAAAAAAGGCTATTTCTCACTTTAAATAACTGCCATCAAAACGATGCTAAAAACCCCGAAATGTCAATATTTAAGGAGTTATGGCCGTTTTAAAAAGGCTATTTTCTCACTTTAAATAACTGCAATCAAAACGATGCTAAAAACCCCGAAATGTCAATATTTAAGGAGTTATGGCCGTTTTAAAAAGGCTATTTTCTCACTTAAATAACTGCAATCAAAACGATGCTAAAAACCCCGAAATGTCAATATTTAAGGAGTTATGGCCGTTTTAAAAAAAGGCTATTTTCTCACTTAAATACTGCAATCAAAACGATGCTAAAAACCCCGAAATGTCAATATTTAAGGAGTTATGGCCGTTTTAAAAAAAGGCTATTTTCTCACTTAAATAACTGCATCAAAACGAGCTAAAAACCCCGAAATGTCAATATTTAAGGAGTTATGGCCGTTTTAAAAAAAGGCTATTTCTCACTTTAAATAACTGCAATCAAACGATGCTAAAAACCCCGAAATGTCAATAGTTAAGGGAGTTATGGCCGTTTTAAAAAAGGCTATTTTCTCACTTTAAATAACTGCAATCAAAACGATGCTAAAACCCCGAAATGTCATATTTAAGGAGTTATGGCCGTTTTAAAAAAGGCTATTTCTCACTTAAAATAACTGCAATCAAACGATGCGAAAACCCCGAAATTGTCAATATTTAAGGAGTTATGGCCGTTTTAAAAAAGGCTATTTTCTCACTTTAAATAACTGCAATTCAAAACGAATGCTAAAAAAACCCCGAAATGTCAATATTTAAGGAGTTATGGCCGTTTTAAAAAAGGCTATTTTCTCACTTAAATAACTGCAATCAAAACGAGCTAAAAACCCCTAAATGTCAATATTTAAGGAGTTATGGCCGTTTTAAAAAAAAGGCTATTTTTCTCACTTTAAATAACTGCAATCAAAACGATGCTAAAAACCCCGAAATGTCAATATTTAAGGGAGTGTATGGCCGTTTTAAAAAAAGGCTATTTCTCACTTTAAATAACTGCAATCAAAACGATGCTAAAAACCCCGAAATGTCAATATTTAAGGAGTTATGGCCGTTTAAAAAGGCTATTTCTCACTTTAAATAACTGCAATCAAAACGAATGCTAAAACCCCGAAATGTCAATATTTAAGGAGTTATGGCCGTTTTAAAAAGGCTATTTTCTCACTTTAAATAACTGCAATCAAAACGAAGCTAAAAACCCCGAAATGTCAATATTTAAGGAGTTATGGCCGTTTTAAAAAAGGCTATTTTATCACTTAATAACTGCAATCAAAACGATGCTAAAAACCCCGAAATGTCATATTTAAGGAGTTATGGCCGTGTTAAAAAAAGGCTATTTTCTCACTTTAAATAACTGCAATCAAAACGATGCTAAAACCCCGAAATGTCAATATTTAAGGAGTTATGGCCGTTTTAAAAAGGCTATTAAATAACTGCAATTTAGACGATGCTAAAAACCCCGAAATGTCAATATTTAAGGAGTTATGGCCGTTTTAAAAAAGGCTATTTCTCACTTTACATAACTGCAATCAAAACGAATGCTAAAACCCCGAAATGTCAATATTTAAGGAGTTATGGCCGTTTTAAAAAAGGCTATTTTCTCACTTTAAATAACTGCAATCAAAAACGATGCTAAAAACCCCGAAATGTCAATATTTAAGGAGTTATGGCCGTTTAAAAAAGGCTATTTTCTCACTTAAATAACTGCAATCATAAACGATGCTAAAAACCCCGAATGTCAATATTAAGGAGTTATGGCCGTTTAAAAAGGCTATTTTCTCACTTTAAATAACTGCAATCAAAACGATGCTAAAAACCCCGAAATGTCATATGTAAGGAGTTATGGCCGTTTTAAAAAAGGCTATTTCTCACTTTAAATAACTGCAATCAAACGAAGCTAAAACCCCGAAATGTCAATATTAAGGAGTTATGGCCGTTTTAAAAAAGGCTATTTTCTCACTTAAATAACTGCAATCAAAACGAAGCTAAAAACCCCGAAATGTCAATATTTAAGGAGTTATGGCCGTTTTAAAAAAGGCTATTTTCTCACTTTAAATAACTGCATCAAAACGAATGCTAAAAACCCCGAATGTCAATATTTAAGGAGTTATGGCCGTTTTAAAAAGGCTATTAAATAACTGCAATCAAACGATGCTAAAAACCCCGAAATGTCAATATTTAAGGAGTTATGGCCGTTTTAAAAAGGCTATTTTCTCACTTTAAATAACTGCAATCAAAACGATGCTAAAAACCCCGAAATGTCAATATTAAGGAGTTATGGCCGTTTTAAAAAAGGCTATTAAATAACTGCAATCAAACGATGCTAAAAACCCCGAAATGTCAATATTTAAGGAGTTATGGCCGTTTTAAAAAGGCTATTTTCTCACTTTAAATAACTGCATCAAAACGATGCTAAAACCCCGAAATGTCAATATTTAAGGAGTTATGGCCGTTTTAAAAAAGGCTATTTTCTCAATTTAACGATGCAAAAAATGCCTAAAAACCCCGAAATGTCAATATTTAAGGAGTTGGCCGTTTTAAAAAAGGCTATTTTCTCACTTTAAATAACTGCAATCAAACGATGCTAAAAACCCCGAAATGTCAATATTTAAGGAGTTATGGCCGTTTTAAAAAGGCTATTACATAACTGCAATCAAAACGATGCTAAAACCCCGAAATGTCAATATTTAAGGAGTTATGGCCGTTTTAAAAAAGGCTATTTTCTCACTTTAAATAACTGCCATCAAAACGATGCTAAAACCCCGAAATGTCAATATTTAAGGAGTTATGGCCGTTTTAAAAAGGCTATTTTCTCACTTTAAATAACTGCAATCAAAACGATGCTAAAAACCCCGAAATGTCAATATTTAAGGAGTTATGGCCGTTTTAAAAAGGCTATTAAATCACTGCAATTAAACGATGCTAAAAACCCCCCGAAATGTCAATATTTAAGGAGTTATGGCCGTTTTAAAAAAGGCTATTTTCTCACTTTAAATAACTGCAATCAAAACGATGCTAAAAACCCCGAAATGTCAATATTTAAGGTTATGGCCGTTTTAAAAAAGGCTATTTTAACTGCAATTTAAACGATGCTAAAAACCCCGAAATGTCAATATTTAAGGAGTTATGGCCGTTTTAAAAAAGGCTATTTTCTCACTTTAAATAACTGCCATCAAAACGATGCTAAAAACCCCGAAATGTCAATATTTAAGGAGTTATGGCCGTTTTAAAAAAGGCTATTTTCTCACTTTAAATAACTGCCATCAAAACGTGCTAAAAACCCCGAAATGTCAATATTTAAGGAGTTATGGCCGTTTTAAAAAGGCTATTTTCTCACTTTAAATAACTGCCATCAAAACGATGCTAAAAACCCCGAATGTCAATATTTAAGGAGTTATGGCCGTTTTAAAAAAGGCTATTTTCTCACTTTAAATAACTGCAATCAAAACGATGCTAAAAACCCCGAAATGTCAATATTTAAGGAGTTATGGCCGTTTTAAAAAAGGCTATTTTCTCACTTTAAATAACTGCCATCAAAACGATGCTAAAAACCCCGAAATGTCAATATTTAAGGAGTTATGGCCGTTTTAAAAAAGGCTATTTTCTCACTTTAATAACTGCCATCAAAACGATGCTAAAAACCCGAAATGTCAATATTTAAGGAGTTATGGCCGTTTTAAAAAAGGCTATTTTCTCACTTTAAATAACTGCAATCAAAACGATGCTAAAACCCCCGAAATGTCAATATTTAAGGAGTTATGGCCGTTTTAAAAAGATATTAAATAACTGCAATTTAAACGATGCTAAAAACCCCGAAATGTCAATATTTAAGGAGTTATGGCCGTTTTAAAAAAGGCTATTTTCTCACTTTAAATAACTGCCATCAAAACGATGCTAAAAACCCCGAAATGTCAATATTTAAGGAGTTTGGCCGTTTTAAAAAGGCTATTTTCTCACTTTAAATAACTGCCATCAAAACGATGCTAAAAACCCCGAAATGTCAATATTTAAGGAGTTATGGCCGTTTTAAAAAAGGCTATTTTCTCACTTTAAATAACTGCAATCAAACGATGCTAAAAACCCCGAAATGTCAATATTTAAGGAGTTATGGCCGTTTTAAAAAAGGCTATTAAATAACTGCAATCAAACGATGCTAAAAACCCCGAAATGTCAATATTAAGGAGTTATGGCCGTTTTAAAAAAGGCTATTTTCTCACTTTAAATAACTGCCATCAAAACGATGCTAAAAACCCCGAATGTCAATATTTAGGAGTTATGGCCGTTTTAAAAAAGGCTATTTTCTCACTTTAAATAACTGCCATCAAACGATGCTAAAACCCCGAAATGTCAATATTTAAGGAGTTATGGCCGTTTTAAAAAGGCTATTTTCTCACTTTAAATAACTGCCATCAAACGATGCTAAAAACCCCGAAATGTCAATATTTAAGGAGTTATGGCCGTTTTAAAAAGGCTATTTTCTCACTTTAATAACTGCAATCAAAACGATGCTAAAAACCCGAAATGTCAATATTTAAGGAGTTATGGCCGTTTTAAAAAGGCTATCTTTATAACTGCAATTTAGACGATGCTAAAAACCCCGAAATGTCAATATTTAAGGAGTTATGGCCGTTTTAAAAAAGGCTATTTTCTCACTTTAATAACTGCCATCAAAACGATGCTAAAAACCCCGAATGTCAATATTTAAGTTATGGCCGTTTTAAAAAGGCTATTTTCTCACTTTAAATAACTGCCATCAAAACGATGCTAAAAACCCCGAATGTCAATATTTAAGGAGTTATGGCCGTTTAAAAAAGGCTATTTTCTCACTTTAAATAACTGCCATCAAACGATGCTAAAAAACCCCCGAAATGTCAATATTTAAGGAGTTATGGCCGTTTTAAAAAGGCTATTTTCTCACTTTAATAACTGCCATCAAACGATGCTAAAAACCCCGAAATGTCAATATTTAAGGAGTTATGGCCGTTTTAAAAAAGGCTATTTTCTCACTTTAAATAACTGCAATCAAAACGATGCTAAAAACCCCGAAATGTCAATATTTAAGGAGTTATGGCCGTTTTAAAAAAGGCTATTTTCTCACTTTAAATAACTGCAATCAAAACGACTAAAAACCCCGAAATGTCAATATTTAAGGAGTTTGGCCGTTTTAAAAAAGGCTATTTTCTCACTTTAAATAACTGCAATCAAAACGATGCTAAAACCCCGAAATGTCAATATTTAAGGAGTTATGGCCGTTTTAAAAAGGCTATTTTCTCACTTTAAATAACTGCAATCAAACGATGCTAAAAACCCCGAAATGTCAATATTTAAGGAGTTATGGCCGTTTTAAAAAAGGCTATTTTAAATAACTGCAATCAAACGATGCTAAAAACCCCGAAATGTCAATATTTAAGGAGTTATGGCCGTTTTAAAAAAGGCTATTTTCTCACTTTAAATAACTGCAATCAAAACGATGCTAAAAACCCCGAAATGTCAATATTTAAGGAGTTATGGCCGTTTTAAAAAAGGCTATTTTCTCACTTTAAATAACTGCCATCAAAACGATGCTAAAACCCCGAAATGTCAATATTTAGGAGTTATGGCCGTTTTAAAAAAGGCTATTTTCTCACTTTAAATAACTGCAATCAAAACGATGCTAAAAACCCCGAAATGTCAATATTTAAGGAGTTATGGCCGTTTTAAAAAAGGCTATTTTCTCACTTTAAATAACTGCATCAACGATGCTAAAAACCCCGAAATGTCAATATTTAAGGAGTTATGGCCGTTTTAAAAAGGCTATTTTCTCACTTTAAATCTGCATCAAACGATGCTAAAAACCCCGAAATGTCAATATTTAAGGAGTTATGGCCGTTTTAAAAAAGGCTATTTTCTCACTTTAAATAACTGCAATCAAAACGATGCTAAAAACCCCGAAATGTCAATATTTAAGGAGTTATGGCCGTTTAAAAAAGGCTATTAACTAACTGCAATCAAACGATGCTAAAAACCCCGAAATGTCAATATTTAAGGAGTTATGGCCGTTTTAAAAAGGCTATTTTCTCACTTTAAATAACTGCATCAAAACGATGCTAAAAACCCCGAAATGTCAATATTTAAGGAGTTATGGCCGTTTTAAAAAAGGCTATTTTCTCACTTTAACTGCAATCAAACGATGCTAAAAACCCCGAAATGTCAATATTTAGGAGTTATGGCCGTTTTAAAAAAGGCTATTTTCTCACTTTAAATAACTGCAATCAAAACGATGCTAAAACCCCGAAATGTCAATATTTAAGGAGTTATGGCCGTTTTAAAAAAGGCTATTAAATAACTGCAATCAAACGATGCTAAAAACCCCGAAATGTCAATATTTAAGGAGTTATGGCCGTTTTAAAAAAGGCTATTTTCTCACTTTAAATAACTGCAATCAAACGATGCTAAAAACCCCGAAATGTCAATATTTAAGGAGTTATGGCCGTTTTAAAAAAGGCTATTTTCTCACTTTAAATAACTGCAATCAAACGATGCTAAAAACCCCGAAATGTCAATATTTAAGGAGTTATGGCCGTTTTAAAAAGGCTATTTTCTCACTTTAAATAACTGCAATCAAAACGATGCTAAAAACCCCGAAATGTCAATATTTAAGGAGTTATGGCCGTTTTAAAAAGGCTATTTTCTCACTTTAAATAACTGCATCAAACGATGCTAAAAACCCGAAATGTCAATATTTAAGGAGTTATGGCCGTTTTAAAAAAGGCTATTTTCTCACTTTAAATAACTGCAATCAACGATGCTAAAACCCCGAAATGTCAATATTTAAGGAGTTATGGCCGTTTTAAAAAAGGCTATTTTCTCACTTTAAATAACTGCCATCAAAACGATGCTAAAACCCGAAATGTCAATATTTAAGGAGTTATGGCCGTTTTAAAAAGGCTATTTTCTCACTTTAAATAACTGCAATCAAAACGATGCTAAAAACCCCGAAATGTCAATATTTAAGGAGTTATGGCCGTTTTAAAAAAGGCTATTAATAACTGCAATTTAGACGATGCTAAAAACCCCGAAATGTCAATATTTAAGGAGTTATGGCCGTTTTAAAAAAGGCTATTTTCTCACTTTAAATAACTGCAATCAAAACGATGCTAAAAACCCCGAAATGTCAATATTTAAGGAGTTATGGCCGTTTTAAAAAAGGCTATTAAAACTGCAATTTAAACGATGCTAAAACCCCGAAATGTCAATATTTAAGGAGTTATGGCCGTTTTAAAAAAGGCTATTTTCTCACTTTAAATAACTGCAATCAAAACGATGCTAAAAACCCCGAAATGTCAATATTTAAGGAGTTATGGCCGTTTTAAAAAGGCTATTAAATAACTGCAATTTAGACGATGCTAAAACCCCGAAATGTCAATATTTAAGGAGTTATGGCCGTTTAAAAAAGGCTATTTTCTCACTTTAAATAACTGCAATCAAAACGATGCTAAAAACCCGAAATGTCAATTTTTAAGGAGTTATGGCCGTTTTAAAAAAGGCTATTTTCTCACTTTAAATAACTGCCATCAAAACGATGCTAAAAACCCCGAAATGTCAATATTTAAGGAGTTATGGCCGTTTTAAAAAAGGCTATTAAATAACTGCAATTTAGACGATGCTAAAACCCCGAAATGTCAATATTTAAGGAGTTATGGCCGTTTTAAAAAAGGCTATTTTCTCACTTTAAATAACTGCAATCAAAACGATGCTAAAAACCCCGAATGTCAATATTTAAGGAGTTATGGCCGTTTTAAAAAAGGCTATTTTCTCACTTTAATAACTGCAATCAAAACGATGCTAAAAACCCCGAATGTCAATATTTAAGGAGTTATGGCCGTTTTAAAAAAGGCTATTAAATAACTGCAATTTAGACGATGCTAAAAACCCCGAAATGTCAATATTAAGGAGTTATGGCCGTTTTAAAAAGGCTATTTTCTCACTTTAAATAACTGCAATCAAACGATGCTAAAACCCCGAATGTCAATATTAAGGAGTTATGGCCGTTTTAAAAAGGCTATTAATAACTGCAATTTAGACGATGCTAAAAACCCCGAAATGTCAATATTTAAGGAGTTATGGCCGTTTTAAAAAAGGCTATTTTCTCACTTTAAATAACTGCAATCAAAACGATGCTAAAAACCCCGAAATGTCAATATTTAAGGAGTTATGGCCGTTTTAAAAAAGGCTATTTTCTCACTTTAAATAACTGCAATCAAAACGATGCTAAAAACCCCGAAATGTCAATATTTAAGGAGTTATGGCCGTTTTAAAAAGGCTATTAAATAACTGCATTTAAACGATGCTAAAAACCCCGAAATGTCAATATTTAAGGAGTTATGGCCGTTTTAAAAAAGGCTATTTTCTCACTTTAAATAACTGCAATCAAAACGAAGCTAAAAACCCGAAATGTCAATATTTAAGGAGTTATGGCCGTTTTAAAAAAGGCTATTTTCTCACTTTAAATAACTGCCATCAAACGATGCTAAAACCCCGAAATGTCAATATTTAAGGAGTTATGGCCGTTTTAAAAAAGGCCTACTTAAATAACTGCATTTAAACGATGCTAAAAACCCCGAATGTCAATATTTAAGGAGTTATGGCCGTTTTAAAAAGGCTATTTTCTCACTTTAAATAACTGCATCAAACGAGCTAAAAACCCCGAAATGTCAATATTTAAGGAGTTATGGCCGTTTTAAAAAAGGCTATTTTCTCACTTTAAATAACTGCAATCAAAACGATGCTAAAAACCCCGAAATGTCAATATTTAAGGAGTTATGGCCGTTTTAAAAAAGGCTATTAAATAACTAATTTAAACGATGCTAAAAACCCCGAAATGTCAATATTTAAGGAGTTATGGCCGTTTTAAAAAAGGCTATTTTCTCACTTTAAATAACTGCATCAAAACGATGCTAAAAACCCCGAAATGTCAATATTTAAGGAGTTATGGCCGTTTTAAAAAAGGCTATTTTCTCACTTAAATAACTGCAATCAAAACGATGCTAAAAACCCCGAAATGTCAATATTTAAGGAGTTATGGCCGTTTTAAAAAAGGCTATTTTCTCACTTTAAATAACTGCATCAAAACGATGCTAAAAACCCCGAAATGTCAATATTTAAGGAGTTATGGCCGTTTTAAAAAAGGCTATTTTCTCACTTTAAATAACTGCCATCAAACGATGCTAAAAACCCGAAATGTCAATATTTAAGGAGTTATGGCCGTTTTAAAAAGGCTATTTAAATAACTGCAATTTAGACGATGCTAAAACCCCGAAATGTCAATATTTAAGGAGTTATGGCCGTTTTAAAAAAGGCTATTTTCTCACTTTAAATAACTGCATCAAAACGATGCTAAAACCCCGAAATGTCAATATTTAAGGAGTTATGGCCGTTTTAAAAAAGGCTATTAAATAACTGCAATTTAACGATGCTAAAACCCCGAAATGTCAATATTTAAGGAGTTATGGCCGTTTTAAAAAAGGCTATTTTCTCACTTTAAATAACTGCATCAAAACGATGCTAAAAACCCCGAAATGTCAATATTTAAGGAGTTATGGCCGTTTTAAAAAAAGGCTATTAAATAACTGCAATCAAAACGATGCTAAAAACCCCGAAATGTCAATATTTAAGGAGTTATGGCCGTTTTAAAAAAGGCTATTTCTCACTTTAAATAACTGCAATCAAAACGATGCTAAAACCCCGAAATGTCAATATTTAAGGAGTTATGGCCGTTTTAAAAAAGGCTATTTTCTCACTTTAAATAACTGCAATCAAAACGATGCTAAAAACCCCGAAATGTCAATATTTAAGGAGTTATGGCCGTTTTAAAAAAGGCTATTTTCTCACTTTAAATAACTGCCATCAAAACGATGCTAAAAACCCCGAAATGTCAATATTTAAGGAGTTATGGCCGTTTTAAAAAAGGCTATTTTCTCACTTTAATAACTGCAATCAAACGATGCTAAAAACCCCGAAATGTCAATATTTAAGGAGTTATGGCCGTTTTAAAAAAGCTATTTTCTCACTTTAAATAACACTGCAATCAAAACGATGCTAAAACCCCGAAATGTCATATTTAAGGAGTTATGGCCGTTTTAAAAAAGGCTATTAACTAACTGCAATTTAACGATGCTAAAAACCCCGAAATGTCAATATTTAAGGAGTTATGGCCGTTTTAAAAAAGGCTATTTTCTCACTTTAAATAACTGCAATCAAACGATGCTAAAACCCGAAATGTCAATATTTAAGGAGTTATGGCCGTTTTAAAAAAGGCTATTTTCTCACTTTAAATAACTGCATCAAAACGATGCTAAAACCCCGAAATGTCAATATTTAAGGAGTTATGGCCGTTTTAAAAAGGCTATTTTCTCACTTTAATAACTGCCATCAAACGATGCTAAAACCCCGAAATGTCAATATTTAAGGAGTTATGGCCGTTTTAAAAAAGGCTATTTTCTCACTTTAAATAACTGCATCAAAACGATGCTAAAAACCCCGAAATGTCAATATTTAAGGAGTTATGGCCGTTTTAAAAAGGCTATTACATACTGCAATTTAAACGATGCTAAAAACCCCGAAATGTCAATATTTAGGAGTTATGGCCGTTTTAAAAAAGGCTATTTTCTCACTTTAAATAACTGCAATCAAACGATGCTAAAACCCCGAAATGTCAATATTTAAGGAGTTATGGCCGTTTTAAAAAGGCTATTTTCTCACTTTAAATAACTGCATCAAAACGATGCTAAAAACCCCGAAATGTCAATATTTAAGGAGTTATGGCCGTTTAAAAAAGGCTATTTTCTCACTTTAATAACTGCCATCAAAACGATGCTAAAAACCCCGAAATGTCAATATTTAAGGAGTTATGGCCGTTTTAAAAAAGGCTATTTTCTATAACTGCAATTTAAACGATGCTAAAACCCCGAAATGTCAATATTTAAGGAGTTATGGCCGTTTTAAAAAAGGCTATTTTCTCACTTTAAATAACTGCCATCAAAACGATGCTAAAAACCCCGAAATGTCAATATTTAAGGAGTTATGGCCGTTTTAAAAAAGGCTATTTTCTCACTTTAATAACTGCCATCAAAACGATGCTAAAACCCCGAAATGTCAATATTTAAGAGTTATGGCCGTTTTAAAAAAGGCTATTTTCTCACTTTAAATAACTGCAATCAAAACGATGCTAAAAACCCCGAAATGTCATATTAAGGAGTTATGGCCGTTTTAAAAAAGGCTATTTTCTCACTTTAATAACTGCAATCAAACGATGCTAAAAACCCCGAAATGTCATATTTAAGGAGTTATGGCCGTTTTAAAAAAGGCTATTTTCTCACTTTAAATACTGCAATCAAAACGATGCTAAAAACCCCGAAATGTCAATATTTAGGAGTTATGGCCGTTTTAAAAAGGCTATTTTCTCACTTTAAATAACTGCAATCAAACGATGCTAAAAACCCCGAAATGTCAATATTTAAGGAGTTATGGCCGTTTTAAAAAAGGCTATTTTCTCACTTTAAATAACTGCAATCAAACGATGCTAAAAACCCCGAATGTCAATATTTAAGGAGTTATGGCCGTTTTAAAAAAGCTATTTTCTCACTTTAATAACTGCAATCAAACGATGCTAAAACCCCGAAATGTCAATATTTAAGGAGTTATGGCCGTTTTAAAAAGGCTATTTTCTCACTTTAAATAACTGCAATCAAAACGATGCTAAAAACCCCGAAATGTCAATATTTAAGGAGTTATGGCCGTTTTAAAAAAGGCTATTTTCTCACTTTAATAACTGCAATCAAACGATGCTAAAAACCCGAAATGTCATATTTAAGGAGTTATGGCCGTTTTAAAAAGGCTATTTTCTCACTTTAAATAACTGCAATCAAACGATGCTAAAACCCCGAAATGTCAATATTTAAGGAGTTATGGCCGTTTTAAAAAGGCTATTTTCTCACTTTAAATAACTGCATCAAACGATGCTAAAAACCCCGAAATGTCAATATTTAAGGAGTTATGGCCGTTTTAAAAAAGGCTATTTTCTCACTTTAAATAACTGCAATCAAACGATGCTAAAAACCCCGAAATGTCAATATTTTAGGAGTTATGGCCGTTTTAAAAAGGCTATTTTCTCACTTTAAATAACTGCAATCAAACGATGCTAAAAACCCCGAAATGTCAATATTTAAGGAGTTATGGCCGTTTTAAAAAAGGCTATTTTCTCACTTTAAATAACTGCCATCAAACGATGCTAAAAACCCCGAAATGTCAATATTTAAGGAGTTATGGCCGTTTTAAAAAGGCTATTTTCTCACTTTAAATAACTGCAATCAAAACGATGCTAAAAACCCCGAAATGTCAATATTTAAGGAGTTATGGCCGTTTTAAAAAAGGCTATTTTCTCACTTAAATAACTGCCATCAAACGATGCTAAAAACCCCGAAATGTCAATATTTAAGGAGTTATGGCCGTTTTAAAAAGGCTATTTTCTCACTTTAAATAACTGCAATCAACGATGCTAAAAACCCCGAAATGTCAATATTAAGGAGTTATGGCCGTTTTAAAAAGGCTATTTTCTCACTTTAAATAACTGCAATCAAACGATGCTAAAAACCCCGAAATGTCAATATTTAAGGAGTTATGGCCGTTTTAAAAAGGCTATTTCTCACTTTAAATAACTGCCATCAAAACGATGCTAAAAACCCCGAAATGTCAATATTTAAGGAGTTTGGCCGTTTTAAAAAAGGCTATTAAATAACTGCAATTTAGACGATGCTAAAAACCCCGAAATGTCAATATTTAAGGAGTTATGGCCGTTTTAAAAAAGGCTATTTTCTCACTTTAAATAACTGCAATCAAACGATGCTAAAACCCCGAAATGTCAATATTTAAGGAGTTATGGCCGTTTTAAAAAAGGCTATTTCTCACTTTAAATAACTGCAATCAACGATGCTAAAAACCCCGAAATGTCAATATTTAAAGGAGTTATGGCCGTTTTAAAAAAGGCTATTTTCTCACTTTAAATAACTGCAATCAAACGATGCTAAAAACCCGAAATGTCAATATTTAAGGAGTTATGGCCGTTTTAAAAAGGCTATTTTCTCACTTTAAATAACTGCAATCAAACGATGCTAAAAACCCCGAAATGTCAATATTTAAGGAGTTATGGCCGTTTTAAAAAAGGCTATTTTCTCACTTTAAATACTGCAATCAAAACGATGCTAAAACCCCGAAATGTCAATATTAAGGAGTTATGGCCGTTTTAAAAAAGGCTATTTTCTCACTTTAAATAACTGCCATCAAAACGATGCTAAAACCCCGAAATGTCAATATTTAAGGAGTTATGGCCGTTTTAAAAAAGGCTATTACATAACTGCCATCAAAACGATGCTAAAAACCCCGAAATGTCAATATTTAGGAGTTATGGCCGTTTTAAAAAAGGCTATTTTCTCACTTTAAATAACTGCAATCAAACGATGCTAAAAACCCGAAATGTCAATATTTAAGGAGTTATGGCCGTTTTAAAAAAGGCTATTTTCTCACTTTAAATAACTGCATCAAACGATGCTAAAACCCCGAAATGTCAATATTTAAGGAGTTATGGCCGTTTTTAAAAAAGGCTATTTTCTCACTTTAAATTAGCAAAACGATGCTAAAAACCCCGAAATGTCAATATTTAAGGAGTTATGGCCGTTTTAAAAAGGCTATTTTCTCACTTTAAATAACTGCCATCAAAACGATGCTAAAAACCCCGAAATTCAATATTTAAGGAGTTATGGCCGTTTTAAAAAAGGCTATTTTCTCACTTTAAATAACTGCCATCAAAACGATGCTAAAAACCCCGAAATGTCAATATTTAAGGAGTTATGGCCGTTTTAAAAAAGGCTATTTTCTCACTTTAAATAACTGCAATCAAACGATGCTAAAACCCCCGAAATGTCAATATTTAAGGAGTTATGGCCGTTTTAAAAAAGGCTATTTTCTCACTTAAATAACTGCCATCAAAACGATGCTAAAACCCCGAAATGTCAATATTTAAGGAGTTATGGCCGTTTTAAAAAAGGCTATTAAATAACTGCCATTTAAACGATGCTAAAACCCCGAAATGTCAATATTTAAGGAGTTATGGCCGTTTTAAAAAAGGCTATTTTCTCACTTTAAATAACTGCCATCAAAACGATGCTAAAAACCCCGAAATGTCAATATTTAAGGAGTTATGGCCGTTTTAAAAAAGGCTATTTTCTCACTTTAAATAACTGCATCAAAACGATGCTAAAAACCCCGAAATGTCAATATTTAAGGAGTTATGGCCGTTTTAAAAAGGCTATTTTCTCACTTTAAATAACTGCCATCAAACGATGCTAAAACCCCGAAATGTCAATATTTAAGGAGTTATGGCCGTTTTAAAAAAGGCTATTTTCTCACTTTAATAACTGCAATCAAAACGATGCTAAAACCCCGAAATGTCAATATTAAGGAGTTATGGCCGTTTTAAAAAAGGCTATTTCTCACTTTAAATAACTGCCATCAAAACGATGCTAAAAACCCCGAAATGTCAATATTTAAGGAGTTATGGCCGTTTTAAAAAAGGCTATTTTCTCACTTTAAATAACTGCCATCAAAACGATGCTAAAAACCCCGAAATGTCAATATTTAAGGAGTTATGGCCGTTTTAAAAAAGGCTATTTTCTCACTTTAAATAACTGCCATCAAACGATGCTAAAAACCCGAAATGTCAATTTAAGGAGTTATGGCCGTTTTAAAAAGGCTATTTTCTCACTTTAAATAACTGCCATCAAAACGATGCTAAAAACCCCGAAATGTCAATATTTAAGGAGTTATGGCCGTTTTAAAAAAGGCTATTTTCTCACTTTAAATAACTGCCATCAAACGATGCTAAAACCCCGAAATGTCAATATTTAAGGAGTTATGGCCGTTTTAAAGGCTATTTTCTCACTTTAAATAACTGCCATCAAAACGATGCTAAAAACCCCGAAATGTCAATATTTAAGGAGTTATGGCCGTTTTAAAAAGGCTATTTTTCTCACTTTAAATAACTGCAATCAAAACGTTTTAAAAAAGGCTATTTTCCACTTTAAATAACTGCAATCAAAACGATGCTAAAAACCCCGAAATGTCAATATTTAAGGAGTTATGGCCGTTTTAAAAAAGGCTATTTCTAACTGCAATTTAGCCGATGCTAAAACCCCGAATGTCAATATTTAAGGAGTTATGGCCGTTTTAAAAAAGGCTATTAAATAACTGCATTTAAACGATGCTAAAACCCCCGAAATGTCAATATTTAAGGAGTTATGGCCGTTTTAAAAAAGGCTATTTTCTCACTTTAATAACTGCCATCAAAACGATGCTAAAAACCCCGAAATGTCAATATTTAAGGAGTTATGGCCGTTTTAAAAAAGGCTATTTTCTCACTTTAAATAACTGCCATCAAACGATGCTAAAAACCCCGAAATGTCAATATTTAAGGAGTTATGGCCGTTTTAAAAAAGGCTATTTTCTCACTTTAATAACTGCAATCAAACGATGCTAAAAACCCCGAAATGTCAATATTTAAGGAGTTATGGCCGTTTTAAAAAAGGCTATTTTCTCACTTTAAATAACTGCCATCAAAACGATGCTAAAAACCCCGAATGTCAATATTTAAGGAGTTATGGCCGTTTTAAAAAAGGCTATTTTCTCACTTTAAATAACTGCCATCAAAACGATGCTAAAACCCCGAAATGTCAATATTTAAGGAGTTATGGCCGTTTTAAAAAGGCTATTTTCTCACTTTAAATAACTGCAATCAAAACGATGCTAAAAACCCCGAAATGTCAATATTTAAGGAGTTATGGCCGTTTTAAAAAAGGCTATTTTCCACTTTAAATAACTGCATCAAACGATGCTAAAAACCCCGAAATGTCATATTTAAGGAGTTATGGCCGTTTTAAAAAAGGCTATTTTCTCACTTTAAATAACTGCAATCAAACGATGCTAAAAACCCCGAAATGTCAATATAAGGAGTTATGGCCGTTTTAAAAAAGGCTATTTTCTCACTTTAAATAACTGCCATCAAAACGATGCTAAAAACCCCGAAATGTCAATATTTAAGGAGTTATGGCCGTTTTAAAAAAGGCTATTTTCTCACTTTAAATAACTGCCATCAAAACGATGCTAAAACCCCGAAATGTCAATATTTAAGGAGTTATGGCCGTTTTAAAAAAAGGCTATTTTCTCACTTTAAATAACTGCAATCAAAACGATGCTAAAAACCCCCGAAATGTCAATATTTAGGAGTTATGGCCGTTTTAAAAAGGCTATTTTTCTCACTTTAAATAACTGCCATCAAAACGATGCTAAAAACCCGAAATGTCAATATTTAAGGAGTTATGGCCGTTTTAAAAAAGGCTATTTTCTCACTTTAAATAACTGCCATCAAAACGATGCTAAAAACCCCGAAATGTCAATATTTAGGAGTTATGGCCGTTTTAAAAAAGGCTATTTTCTCACTTTAAATAACTGCCATCAAAACGATGCTAAAAACCCCGAAATGTCAATATTTAAGGAGTTATGGCCGTTTTAAAAAAGGCTATTTTCTCACTTTAAATAACTGCCATCAAAACGATGCTAAAAACCCCGAAATGTCAATATTTAAGGAGTTATGGCCGTTTTAAAAAAGGCTATTAAATAACTGCAATTTAAACGATGCTAAAACCCCGAAATGTCAATATTTAAGGAGTTATGGCCGTTTTAAAAAAGGCTATTTTCTCACTTTAAATAACTGCCATCAAAACGATGCTAAAACCCCCGAAATGTCAATATTTAAGGAGTTATGGCCGTTTTAAAAAAGGCTATTTTCTCACTTTAATACTGCCATCAAAACGATGCTAAAAACCC